>NC_090188.1:24659123-24854123 GCF_024679245.1 Pseudorasbora parva | reverse complement strand
ATAAATATATCTCTTTAATAATACTTTTTATGGTATTTGACAGCACCTGTCTCCATCCATTTTTATATGAATAACAATGATCAAGATGTCTTGGAATAGTTGTAGAACACAATCAGAGTTATATTCAGAGTGTAATGTACCTGAAAACCACACTTAAGTGAAAGTACAGATTCCTTACAGCAAAAATGACTCCATTCCACGTTACAAGTCACCAATTCCAATACTTGAGTAACAGTCTTAATGTATCTGATTTTAACAAAGTATTTTAATCATTCTAAATATAGGCCCAATGATGATCTAGTCCTCGATACCTGAGAGACCATAAAAAAACTATTTGATTGGTAAGGTGAAAATGTTTTAATTTTCTAAAATATGAATAAAACTGAACCTCAATATTGCAATAAATCAAGGTCGACACAACTGCCTCTTAAACGTGTACAAACTCTCAAGTCTCGGTTAAGCTCAAGTGCACACAATATCCTTCAAAAAGATCTCATCAATATAGCGGATAAATAAAATGTTAAGTAAAATTAAATGGTGAAAGCCTTCTTGCACTGGATGTGCTAGTTTCAGCCTCATCACCGACTGCATTCATGTCCTCATCTCATAAATCAAACACTTGTGATTCATCAACTCCCTGCTAAATGTGCTCGCATTCATGTAAAGTACCCTTGATGATGAGTTTGGGTGAGTAAAGGCAAAATGCAAACGATATAGTACCTTCAATGCTCCCAGATTGCAATATTGCTTCTTTATAGCAGAAACAAACTACTGCAGAAAAAGTTAGCTGCCATAAAAAAAGTGGTCTGTAATTGTATTACTCAACTGGAGTAAAAAGTACATTTACTTATTCATAAATGTAGTCAAACAGAGAGCAAAAGTTGCTAATATCTTTGATGCTCAGAACAGCTACAAAGTAGCCAAAAAGATACTTAAAGGAACACTCCACTTTTTTTGAAAATATGCTTATTTTCCAAGTCCCTTAGACCCGCAAAGTTCCCTGATTATAATGCAGGAATGAGAAAATAGTTCATAGCTCTATCGGTTTAAAAAAAATCGCAACTTTTCATTTTCCGTCGGTCATAGTACACAATATAACTACAGAAGAGTCGAGTTTTAAATAGGAAAAATATTGAAAGTCTTTGATTATATTTTTTTATCATGATGCTAATGGTCTAATCCGATTCAATGATGGAATGCTAAGCTATGTTAAAAGTGCTACCGCCAGATACAGAGATTGGCTGAATGAATTAAAAAACTGTAAAACTCAACTGTATAACTCTAAGGGACTTAAAATAATCATATTTTCAAAAAATGTGGAGTGTTCCTTTAAGTACAGTAACTAATTACATTTACTTAAATACTTTACACCATATTGAATAATATCTTGGCTCATCCTAGCTTTGCAATTGCACTAAATAGAGATTTTAAAGCACCAAAAAGTGCGTCCATCACAAATTATCCATACTTTAACCTTCAGCATCAAGCAACCATTCTGAAGTGTGCTGTACCTGAAATGTTTGCCTGAGATTGACTGGAGCTCCTCAGCGACGGCACAATAGACAGAAGTTTGAGCTCCTTCCTTCGGGGTCTTCAGGAACATGGAGAAGACCGCAAACAGCAGCGACATTGCAGTAGAATGACGCACCAGCTCTGACCTCACCGTCCCCGGGTGCACAGAGTTCACAGTCACATTTGACCCTGATGAAACACAAGTCAAACTGATATTTGCTGCAAGGCAGGATTCAGAATGTACAAAAAATGTCTTCATTAGATTCTTGTTTGATACACAAAAGTACTCACCATGGAGCCTGCGCGCGAGCTCGCGTGTGAAAATCACATTGGCCAACTTGCTCTGGCAGTAGGCAAGGCCACTGTTGTAGCTGCCCTGACTGTGCAAGTCGTGGAATCGAATCCAGCCAAAATTATGTGCCAGAGAAGACACAACCACAATTCGTGATGGAGCGCTGCGCTTCAGCAGACCAATGAGGAGATATGTCAGTAGGAAGTGGCCTGAATGAAAAGAGGTGCAGACGTGAGTTGTAAAAACATCAGTGCCATTTTAGTATTACTTATAATGACAGCTTTTTTTTTCTTTTTTTTTTTCTTTCCATATTCTGGTTTGGTGAAATGTTACACATAAATACAAGTATTATTCAAACTCACCCAGATGATTGACCCCAATCTGCATCTCAAATCCATCAGCCGTTTTCATATAAGGACACATCATGATACCAGCATTATTTATGAGGATGTGCAGGTGATCTACCTCTGAATGAAGAGACAAAAATCATTAATATGAATCATAAATATCTGGTGCCTGGAACACTTCTTGTTCGAGATTGTTATGCTTTTGGATCTTGGTGGTTGAAGGTGATCGAACTGCATCAGACATCATAAGGCAGTACCTCGCAGGAATCTCTGAGCGAAGGCTCGGATTGAGCAGGTGTCGGCCAGGTCCAGTTCCCTCACCTCCACTTTAGCTCCACCCACTCGTGTACGGATTTCTGTCGCTGCCTCTTCACCTTTCTCCACGTCACGACATGCCAGAATCACACGCGCACCTGTTTGCAAACAGGTCTGAACCGTTACTTCAGCTGTACAGTAGCCCTTTCACTGTTTATTTATACTGAATTAATACAATTATTTCATTAGATGTCATGGTATTTAGTAAAGGTGTTGAGGAGCTGAACAGACCTCGAAAGGCCAAATCCAAAGCGGTTTCCTTCCCAATTCCTGAGTTTGCTCCTGTGATCAAGGCAACTTTTCCATCTAACCGTGCTGTGGATCGACACATTCCTCCTGCTGCATATTTCCTGTACAAACATTTAAAGTTCATATAAATAGATTTATTCATGGTCAATCATGGTACTCAGATATCAAATATCTGAATATGGAAGGAAGGACTGTCCATGGCAACAGTACATTTTGTCACCATAGGAAAAGGTGATTGAGGGTTTAGGGGGCAACTTCAGATTTAGCCATAGTGTGCATCGATGCTCCCTGGTTTTTGCAGTGCATTGTGGGACTTTTTAGGGAACTAAAGTTTTCTGGCACTGGAAGGATTTTGCGATTGAGACAGCTCTTAAAATATCTGTCTCTCTCATCGGGGCCCTGACTACTAAACAAGGGAGCTGATTGAGATGCACCCAGTGTCTCTACAAGTGTACACTCAACGGCCACTTTATTAGGTACATCTATTAAACTGTTAATGCATATATCTAATCACATGGCAGCAACTCAATGCATTTAGGCATGTAGACATGATCAAGACGTTATGCTGAAGTTTAAAATGAGCATCAGAAAGGGTACGAAAGGTAAGTTTGAACGTGGCATGGTTGTTGGTGGGCTGGTGTATTTCAGAAACTGCTGATCTACTAGCATTTTACGCTCAACTATCTCCAGGGTTGATAGAGAATGGTCCAAAAAAGAGATAATATCCAGTGGTACAACCATGGTTTATAGAAGAGCATCTCTGAATGCATAACACGTCGAACCTTGAAGCAGATTCAGGGCTACAGCAGCAGAAGAGATACCAGTGCCACTCCTGTCAGCTAAGAATAGGAAACTGAGGCTACAATTCACACAGGCTCACCAAATATTGGATCGATGGAAGTAGTTGCCTGGTTTGATGAGTCTCGATTTCTGCTGCAGCATTCAGATAGTAGGAATTTAGAATTTGGCATAAACAACATAAACACATGGATCCATCCTGCCTTGTATCAAAGGTTCAGGCTGCTGACAAGTGAATGAACAATTTTGCAAGTCATTCGGAAATCAAGGTGCCAGAGTCTGGAGGAAGACTGGGGAGAAGGAAATGCCAAAATGCCTGAAGTCCAGTGTCAAGTACCCACAGTCAGTGATGGTCTGGGGTGCCATGTCAGCTGCTGGTGTTGGTCCACTGTGTATCAAGGGCAGGGTCAATGCAGCTAGCTATCAGGAGATTTTGGAGCACTTCATGCTTCCATCTGCTGAAAAGATTTGATTTTTCAGCACAACCTGGCACCTGCTCACAGTGCCAAAACCACTGGTAAATGGTTTACTGACCATGGTATTACTGTGCTCAATTGGCCTGCCAACTCTCCTGACCCGAACCCCATAGAGAATCTGTGGGATATCGTGAAGAGAAAGTTGAGAGACGCAAGACCCAACACTCTGGATGAGCTTAAGGCCGCTATCGAAGCATCCTGGGCCTCCATAACACCTCAGCAGTGCCACAGGCTGGTCGCCTCCATGCCACGCCGCATTGAAGCAGTCATTTCTGCAAAAGGATTCCCGACCAAGTATTGAGTGCATAACTGAACATAATTATTTGAAGGTAGATTTTTTTGTATTAAAAACACTTGGTCGGATGAAATATGCTATTTTTTTTTAGATTTGAATTTGGGGTTTTCATGAGCTGTATGCCAAAATAATAATAATTAAAACAATAAAAGACCTGCAATATTTCTAAAATATCTAAAATATATGAAAGTTTAATTTTTATCATTACATTATGGAAAATAATGAACTTTTGTCACATATGCTAATTTTTTGAGAAGGACCTATATATATATATATATATATATATATATATATATATATATATATATATATATATATATATATATATATATATATATATATATATATAAACAGGCGGCCCTAAACTATGCACTTTTATCCAACTTATGGCTGTCAATGGATCAGTCCCACTGGAGCCAATGACGCAGCGCGGTTACGCGGAGGGGCGGGGCGATCCGCCCATGCTGTCATTCTATTGGTTGGTTTTTAGAGCAGCTCATGTCAAGAGGAGGCGGGTCCAAGAAGGGGCAACCTTCATCAACATACCGATTGCTGCGCTCATTTTACAATCGATAAAGAAAATCATGTCGTATGTACAATGGGATATCATTATTAAAAGATTGATGTCGGTTACATTAACAGTTGTGACTATTTATTATGGTTTTCAGACACTGTACTTGGCTGTACGCTTCGGTGGCTGCATCCATAGACAGATGTTTCTGTTTCCCACATCATAATGTTCTCATCCCTTATGCACATTGTGCTCTTGTTTTACAGAAATAATGAATGTTTCCATGCATAGTCCTTTTAAAAATAAATTAAACGGAATAGCGTTCGTAAATCTTTCTCTATAAAAGGCAAAAATTGCTTACCTGATTCGAGGGGACAACAACCTTAAAATCAGCGTGACCACCCCTAAACCAGCCGCAATAACTACGAGCATAAGCATCATGAAACTGCTTACTCCCGTCTGTCTCTGTCGGTGTGAATGTGTTCAGCCTCCCACTCGCATCTACAGCTGTGGTCCCAGGGAATGATGGGATTGTAGTTTCCATTGTCTGCACAATTTAGTCTGAATATTAATTAATGTCTTGCTGACAATTTTTATTTACTTGTACTGGCACCGTATATTTTTTGTAATGATATAATTATTTAATATATGTATCGTGTTGGTATGTGTGTGTGAGTGAATGAGATATTGATTATTGGAGTAGGTTATTGTAAAAAATAAAATAACAATTTTATTGAAAATGAAACCGAATCGTTTTTCAGGTAGGCTACTAAAATCATAAAACATGATTATCTGATTCTTGTTTAATTTGGGTAAAGCCATATTGTTCAATATTGATAAGTCGTTTATGCAAGTTAATTGCGTATATTTTTGCGCTTCTTCCTCTGTGTATCGACTGGCCGATCAAATGTTCAAAACCAGTTTATTTAGGTTTTCTAGAAAATGTAAACTACAGATCCCATATGTCTATTTATGACGCATGCTGTCTATATATCTGCCCTTTTGAACGGTTGCTCGTTTTTGTTCAATGTTACAATATAATGCATCTTAAAGTATAAGTCATACACGGAGATATTGAAATAACTGCATTTTAGCTGGTAATATTTTAAAAAAAATAATGTGTTTGGTCTTTCTCCCCCTTTTGTTTTCAGGCAAAATCTAAAGCACCTATAATCACGAGGTCCAACCTGGGTCCAACACGGAAGAATCAGTTGCTGTCCCCCCGAGGATCTTGTTATTGCCTTAGTAGCCGATTTTATTCTCATTTTCAGACCACAACAAACGCCAAATTCTCAGTTATTTTATGACATTCTCATAGATTTCTAAAAGTCACGTTTCTTTGCTTTAGTCTTCGTTAAAATCTTCCCCAACATGTCTTCTGAGGAGTTTGAAAAGCTGCACGAGATGTATAAATGTCTATATGACGAAGTGAAGTTGATGCCTGAACGGGTGCAGATGTGCCAAGGAGGTGAATAAACTCTATATCTAGTGAACTGAATCATAACAGCAGAATGTGTTTCCACAGAGTGTTCACACTGTTGCGTGCAGGTGCTAGTGTTGATGAGAACAGGACAGAAATACGGTTTTGGTATTTTTTTAAGCATATGTTTTTGCTCAAAATGATTATTATTATGATGTCTCAGGAGGCTGCAGTTGGAAACAGTAAGATGTCAGTCAACCCCCGATGTCCCCCATTGTCAGTTGTCTGCCTTAAGAATGCCAGTTGGCATTCTGGACTAATCCTGCATCTTTTCACTCTTTTTTGGTTTTTCAGAGGAAAGGAAGAGGATTGTAAGGCATTTTGATGAGCGTGTTTCAGAGGCTGAAGAAGTGGTATGGTACAATTTTAACTTTAATGTCTTCTTTTTCAATTCACATTAGATGAATGGTTGGACACAATCTTAAAACTGTATGTATTACTTACTAGTCCTAGAAATGTCAATTAAAGAGCCACATTAATTTCTATAGTAAATTCTAAAACTCTAATATAATTTATATTATAATTAATATATAATTTATATTAAGCTAAGAAATATCTTTTTGAGAGGGCAATCTAGTGTAGACCAAGACCAAGGCAGGACTAGACCGAGTCAAGACCAGACCAACATTCCTTAAATTCATAAAGAACCACATTACCGCCTTAGAAATTACTTATTTTTAATAAATAAATATAATTAGAATAATACACTATATAGAGCTGTTACCAATCAAATAACATTTTTGTTTTAATTTTAATTAAAACAAAATTCATCTTTGCACTGCAAATGTGGCACAGAAGATGCACTTGCATAAATAATATATATATATATATATATATATATATATATATATATATATATATATTAGAATTGGCAATGTATATATATATATATATATATATATATATATATATATATATATATATATATACATTTTGCACTATGTTGATATATGGTGATATAAATGTGATATAAAAAACACATCATGCCAAAATAAAACATATATAATTTTATTACATTTTAAGATATTTTAATCACAAATGAAATGGCTGTATTGGCCTTTGGACGGTTAAACCGAATGACATTTTGACACTTCAAAGTCGTTAAAATACCGTTATATGTAGGAAGATATAATTAAAACCTTTTGGATTCAATAAAAGAGATCAAGTTGTCCTATCTTACATACTTTGGCTGTCATATCTTTATTTTTTATTATTATTAAGGCCTTTGGACAAAAAAATGACACGTCACGTCATTGACCCATATATCATATCATGTTTGCAGTCATGCTCAAATTTGTGAAAACAGCTCTCTTGTTATTTCGATATTGCTTTATTATCACATTATAAAATTAAAATCTCATGCAAGTTATTTTTTGAAACAATATCTCCTTTGTGAGCATTTCTTTTTCTGAACCGATGCAATAAATAAATCAAATTAGAAATTAGTTATTGATTGCATCTGAAGCAGTAATTTTTTCATCCAATCACATTAATGATGTTAATGCATATTTTGATAAATAAACATTTTGATATAAAAGGTCATCTCAAGTTTTAGAGCTGAAAAGTTCCTTGTTAGTCAAAGAAAAGCTTTTATTGACAGCTGGCTCAGCCAATGATCGATCTGTAAATGTGCTTACCTGAGACATCAGAGTGCAGTGAAACGCTGCCTTAACCAAAAAAGACGAAGCCTTAATTATGTTGCCCCGCACAAAGATTGTGCATGGCTTGTTGTAGTTAAATAACATAGGCCTACGTGGTGCTAAACCCGATCAAACTTCCAAGCAATAAAGCTTAGGGCATGTTTCACACATACCAAGAGCTTACTTCGGATTCCATAATTCATGAACTTTATTTTTAATGAAGATCCAGCTCACGTGGGGAAGACATTGAATATGTTCGCTTCTTTTCATCAGATCCGTTTGTAAACAAGAGACTGGATTTGCAGAAAGGATTAGATTAAAAAAACAATGCTGTGGCTTCTGGAGCTGACAGGAATGTAACACACTTGTGTGAGTTAAAAAAGGTTTAGATATGTGATAGTATTGACAGAGAGAAACTGAGAGAAGGCAGAGTATGACTGTGGTTGAGACCACATTACATTTGATTTGGTGGCTGTCATTAACTTCAAGCAGAGGTTAATGATGGAAAAGTATTATGATATTCTGATATTGAAATTTTAGGCATTGACAGTACTGTTGGATAAAATGTGTTAAAAGAGTAGGAACCCAAATGAAATGTACATTACATTTCCATGCGAATCATGCAAAGGGTGAGAGGTTTGGAGTAATACATTAACTCTCATAATTCTCATGAAAGATTTGATGATTTGCATTGCTCGGTTTGTTTGGATCCGTTTGAGACACCAGGTGGCAGCAGTGCTTCAGGCAACAAGTGACTGTCTGCCTTATTTGGACATACTACCAGTGCAAAATCTTTTGAATTAGTCACAGTACATTGTGTGTAGATAAGTTGCTGTTGTTGTATTGTACTGTTTTTACTACTACTATATAATGTTTGGACAAAAAAATGACTCGTCACGTCATTGACCCATATATCATATCATGTTTGCAGTCATGCTCAAATTTGTGAAACAGCTCTCTTGTTCTTTCGATATTGCTTTATTATCACATTATAAAATTAAAATCTCATGCAAGTTATTTTTTGAAACAATATCTCCTTTGTGAGCATTTCTTTTTCTGAACCGATGCAATAAATCAAATTAGAAATGAGTTATTGATTGCATCTGAAGCAGTAATTTTTTCATCCAATCACATTAATGATGTTAATACATATTTTGATAAATAAACATTTTGATATAAAAGGTCATCTCAAGTTTTAGAGCTGAAAAGTTCCTTGTTAGTCAAAGAAAAGCTTTTATTGACAGCTGGCTCAGCCAATGATCGATCTGTAAATGTGCTTACCTGAGACATCAGAGTGCAGTGAAACGCTGCCTTAACCAAAAAAGACGAAGCCTTAATTATGTTGCCCCGCACAAAGATTGTGCATGGCTTGTTGTAGTTAAATAACATAGGCCTACGTGGTGCTAAACCCGATCAAACTTCCAAGCAATAAAGCTTAGGGCATGTTTCAAACATACCAAGAGCTTACTTCGGATTCCATAATTCATGAACTTTATTTTTAATGAAGATCCAGCTCACGTGGGGAAGACATTGAATATGTTCGCTTCATTTCACCAGATCCGTTTGTAAACAAGAGACTGGATTTGCAGAAAGGATTAGATTAAAAAAACAATGCTGTGGCTTCTGGAGCTGACAGGAATGTAACACACTTGTGTGAGTTAAAAAAGGTTTAGATATGTGATAGTATTGACAGAGAGAAACTGAGAGAAGGCAGAGTATGACTGTGGTTGAGACCACATTACATTTGATTTGGTGGCTGTCATTAACTTCAAGCAGAGGTTAATGATGGAAAAGTATTATGATATTCTGATATTGAAATTTTAGGCATTGACAGTAGTGTTGGATAAAATGTGTTAAAAGAGTAGGAACCCAAATGAAATGTACATTACATTTCCATGCGAATCATGCAAAGGGTGAGAGGTTTGGAGTAATACATTAACTCTCATAATTCTCATGAAAGATTTGATGATTTGCATTGCTCGGTTTGTTTGGATCAGTTTGAGACACCAGGTGGCAGCAGTGCTTCAGGCAACAAGTGACTGTCTGCCTTATTTGGACATACTACCAGTGCAAAATCTTTTGAATTAGTCACAGTACATTGTGTGTAGATAAGCTGCTGTTGTTGTATTGTACTGTTTTTACTACTACTATATAATGTTATTATTTATTGCTGTAGTAATAACAATACACAGTACATGAGCTTATTATTCTTTAACTACCTAACACTTTACTATTGAAAAGTTAAGATAAAGATTTATTTAAATTTTAATTATTATTTTATTTACTTTTTTTACATAGTGTACATAACACAACAAAAAACAAAAACAATGCGGGGGGAGGTCTAACATAAGCGAAGCATACTCATCGATTCAATGGATTATTACAGGGAGAACAATACACAAATACACTATTTCAGGCTTGAGGAAATCCACAAAAAAGGCTGCCATACAGTTTAGAATTGGCAATGAGATTTGGACTGCAAGGAACGTATCCTTTCCAGCCAGGGCCATGCATAGCCATTTTGAGGGCCAGTGGCCCAAACCAAAAAAAGGGGCACTATAAGGGGGTAGATTATCATCTAAATGAAGAGAATGATATTGTAAAAATAATTGTTAGGCTTGCTAATTAAATTTATGTTGTTGTAATAATTCTTCCAAAAAGTTGATTCTGACCTAATTTGATATCATAGTTAATATTTTTTTAAATGTTGAAGATTTATGTAGCAAATGAGAAACAATAAAAGTATTAAATATATTTTGAGACAAAGGTCTTGTTAATGATTTTCAGTTTTGTTCAAAGTAAATAAAGCAACAGTTTCTTGATAACAGAATAATATGTAAAAGTATGGTATTTGGGGCTAAAGTCACCTTATTTAACATTATAATAAACAGCTGGCTGGCTTTTCCATTTGTTGACATGGCATGGTTAAATTCAGTTGTGAAATATCATATATTAAGTTATGTATCCACCTTAGAGATAATCACTATATTTATAGTGATACCATAATATTTAAAAATATGATATTAATCATATCATATAATAAAATATAATGTCTTCTTTTTAGTGAAGTTTTTGTATACAAAGTGTGCCGACAACAGCAAATTTGGTGTTATAGTCTATTAGATAAGATCAGATATAATAACATTATACATTTTTTGTTTACATTTTTCAGCATTGATAATAATAATAAATGTTTCTTGAGGAGCATATCAGAATGATTTCTGAAAGATCCTGTGACTGAGGACTGGAGTAATTATGCTGGCCACACTTTAAAATATAAACTGAATCAATTATTTCCCAATATGTTTTTTTTAAAACTGTATTTTCTGATCAAATAAATGCAGCCGTGGTCACATTTCAAAAATAGTTTATTTGAAATGATAGTTTATGTAAATATACCGTAGCATTAACTGACTGAATGTGTGATGTCTCTCCCAGCTTCAGGGCATGGAACAGGAGCTTTTTGGCACTCCTTCATCCTTCCGAACCCCCATGTCTACAAAGATTCGACTGTACCGGCGAGATTTGGCCAAACTGCAGAGAGACATACGCCTCTCAACAACACCAGGGTTTTCGAGTCATGTTGGAGATAGCAGACAGGGGATATATGCGGCACAGAATGACCAGAGTGTAAGTGAAGTCTTGCCAGGCCTTCATTAGAAAGGAGTAGTTCACACAATAATGAAGATTCTGATATGAATTATACACATTCGCATGTATTAGAAAGGCTTAGGTTTAGAAAGTCTTTCTGTTTTTATGTGGAAAAATATTTCATGGTTGGAATAAGACCCATTAAAAGGTTGCAGCTGATGACAGGGTTTTCTTTTTGACAGCAGAGAACATGTTTATATCATGTCGACTTTGGTGTTACTGATGACAGATAAATGTTACCATCTCTGCTTGATTTGGATGATGAAAGAAAATACTGTACTTAGAGAACACCTTGTACTTGGAGAGGTTGTTAAGTTTACATTTAAGATACTCTTCCTTGATGACACACAAGTCTTGCTCAATGTTACAATAATGACAGCTCTACAGTTGGATCTAGTTTTCATCAGGCTAAAACTTGTTACAACCCATCACCAGAAATGGATATTCCAAGAAAACTGAGCACATATATATTTTGATCACTAGAGATCTCTATCTTCCCTGTGTTTTTTAATGACACACCTTGCCTGCATTCCAGAAGTGTTATGTAAGTTTGTAAACTGAAACCAGACATTCACCTGTAGCGTGTTCTTCAACAATAGAAGGTACTCGTTCTTTTCGGGTTTCGCTTATTTTTTATTTGATTGATTGCATGTCTTAAATATTCAATCAAAATAATTGTCGTTCAATTTATTATGTCATTAAAAAAAATAAGTATCTAAAATCCACCCTTTTTGTCATTGTGTACACACACACAAATAAAGAGTATGAGATGCAGGTTAACTCCCTACCACTGTAAAAACAAAGATGCCTGTTGCATTGGAGTGGGATTTTTTTCTTTCTTTTACGCACATAGGAGGTTGCCTTGAGCAAGGTCATGCAGTGTGTCCTAAGAGCCGGTTTCTAAACTCTCTGAAACTGAGGAAGTGAAGGTCATAAGAAAGACCTGAAAAAATAGTGTATACTTCCTCATGCCTGGACTTTGAGGAATTTATGAGGAGCTTGTTTGATTCAGTGACAAGCAAAATTGTGATAAGGAGGAACAATTGCTGCTCACTTTTTCACCCATCTTCAGCTCCATACATATTTTTCCCATTCATTTTTTCTAGCTTCATATGTTCTAAGCCTGGATTAAACCAAAACATCCATCACTGAGATTAATTACAACATTACAGCATTTAAGACTAAGCTAAAAAAAAAAGTATTCTTTAAAATCAGACAAAAATAAAGACTCGTTCCATGAAGCATTGCAAATCAATTAATTAAACCAATAACAGTTTACGTTATATAAGATTATTACATAGTAATAAGCATTTATACAAAATGTAAAATACCTTTTAATCAATTACTTATATTTTATAATAGACTTATTATGGATGTTATTATGGATTATATAGCATCTTAAGAGTTGTGCTCTGTTGTAGTATTATCTGTATTCAATGTCAGTTAACCAGATCAGTAATTATTGCTAAAGATGGACACTGGTATTATAAGTGAGAATGCAGCAGGTTTTAGTTAAAGAGTTAATAATTGTTGAATTGTTATGTTTGTTTTTGCAGACTCATCTTCAGTCCCAGCGTGCTTTGCTCATCCAGGGGACAGAGTCTCTAAATAATGCGTCAAAGAGTATTGAGCGAAGCCAAAGGATTGCAGCAGAGACCGACCAGATTGGCACAGACATCATTGAAGAGCTTGGGGAACAAAGAGACCAACTGGACCGCACAAGAGACAGAGTAAGCAAGAGATATCTAGGCCATTCCCCATTATTGTTACTGCTGAACAAGCAGATAATAACTGCTCAAGTGAAATGTCCAGAATGACTTTTCTCTTCTCTTACCACCTAATTTCTCTTCTCTTACTCCCTCATCAGTTGGTTCACACTGGAGAGAACCTGAGCCGTAGCAGGAAAATCCTACGTGCAATGTCCAGGCGGTGAGAATTTCACATATTTTACGTCACTAGAATTATTTCCAAATCTCTTTCTGAGAATAGACTCAATCGAGATTCTTCATTTCAGACTGGTGACGAACAAACTGCTACTATCAGTCATTATCATCATGGAGCTGGCCATCTTGGGGGCGGTGGTCTACCTGAAGTTCTTTCGTGGTAGGAAATGAGACACACAAGACTGTATAATACTCCACCTCTCCCTTTTCTTCCTCCTGATGGTCACTGGTGTCTGGCCCGGTGACAATGTACTGGATGCTTTTGTGACTGTGAGTGTCACATGGACATGTATGAGTGGTTATTTTAAGCACTAAACCTTATTAGCATAAGTAGTGCTCTCAGGGTGAAAAGAAGACTACTGGAGGATCAGGACGTGTATAGAGGAGAGATGGCCTTACTTCCTCCTCAGCTGTCTTAAATAAAGGTGCCACGGTTATCTAGTAGATGTACAGACTACGGAGAGATGGATTGTGTAAATGAAGCAACCAGTGAAAAGAGTGGGGAAAAATATATGTATATGCAATCTACCTGCATTTTATACACATCATTCACTTTAAAGGGATAGGTCATTTAAAAATATATATATATAATTCTGTCGTCATTTAATCACGCTCGTCATTTCAAACATCTTTTTTGTGTCCATACAAAGATGTATGGACACAAAACAACATTGGACCCCATTGACAATGGACAATGATGTACAAAAATATTTATTTTTTGTATTTCATAGAAGAAAGAAAGTCATACAGGTTTGGAACCATACAAGGGTAAGAAACTTGTATTTTTGAGGAACTATCCCTCTAACTAGTACTGACCTTTTCTCACTAAGTGTTCAAAATTACATTGTGTACAAGTTAGTGTTTGCATGGCATTAAAGATAACAGATCTTAGGGGTTTGTTCTTGAAATAAGTGTGTGTTTTCCTTTAGTTTTACCTCCAATCAGTCAAAACAAAGATGTGTATTCTAGGCCAAGAGAATGACAGCGATAAACATGCACTTGCCACAAGCTTTGGTTGGTGGAGAAAGGGGTGTGTTTAGCCTGTCAGATATGGGGGCAGAGATGACTGTAAACATGATGACTAAGAATAAGTGACACAAACACCTGTTATAGTGGAAATCCCAATGTCCAGTGCCATCAGGTCACCTTGAAATAGACATTTTGCCAACTGACTGTTGGTATATCTTGTTTTAGGACACCCAATCATTCACAATCATGTTTGTGATTGATTTGAGGTGTGAGCAGGTGATTTAACTTTTACATATTTTATAATCCCGATTACATTCCGCAGTCATACGCAGATGGTATTGTGTTGATGAGATTAATCCCATATTGAAATGCTCATGTTTTGTCATAAAATTACAAAATGGGTTAATTAAAAAAAATGCAAACATGAGTGTGTGTATGATCTAATGCTTTTAATGTAAATGTAAATAAAACTTTGATTAATGCTTGATTGCTAAGCCTTACTGATTAAAAACTGCTGATCATATTTGTCAGATTCAGTTTCACTATTTGGCATTATTTCTCATCCAAGAAAAACAAAACATATCTGTTAATTCTAAACTTTAAGGGGTGGTTTCCTGGAAAGGGTTTATATTAAAACAGGGATCAACCTTAATCTAGAATAGTTAATTCTTTAAAAAAATGTTTTCTTAAGCACAGATTAAAATAAACAAGATTAAAATTAACTGTGTTAATCTGATTTAGTGTGAGGTTGCCTATGAAACATGGAATTAACCAAGAAAAGCTTATAATTGCATGAAACTAAGATGCAAATTTAAGGAAAACAATGACATTTAAAAGCCACCAAATATATCTTTACTAAATGAGGTATGTGTGTGTGTGTGTGTGTGTGTGTGTGTGTGTAGGTGTTTGAACACAAATTAAACATGCTTTAAGATTATACACACAACAAGTCAATTTTATAAAAAATTCAGATCCTTCATTAGACACTAGGGGTGTAACGGTTCGGTTTGTATCATGGTTTTACATGGTTGGTATTATGTTCAGGAAAAAAAGGACTACTGTTAAATGAAAATAAAGAAAATTAGAACAAATCATTTAAATACAAGCAGCAGAAAAAATGAATACAATCGAGCAAAGATACTAATAAAATAAACAGTGCTTTTCAGGTTTTTCAGGTTGGTCTAAAATTAGGTTTCAGGTACAAGTGTAAAATAGCATTGCATATTTGACTATAAATTAAAGATAATTTACTGTAAGAATAAACTTAAAAGCAATTCAATCAAGAGCAGTGATTGATGTTCTTGTATTTTTTTGTTTGACATTAAACAGACAGCAGGAAAGGCTACTGCCCCTTTAAGAACTAATGCATGTATATGCATTGTTTTTTTCCGCTGTTTAAAGTTCTCTAAGGCATATACAGACTATGTCTGCTAGGATACACATCAAGATAGACATGTTGACATAATTTTGTGTGAGTTTGTCCGTTCACGTGCTAGACTTAGATAACTTGAAAGATTACTCAATATTTGCGCGTAGTGAGACGTGTGCGTGCTTTGGATACTCATCAGACAAATCTTCTCAGAGCACGCACGAGTAATCATTTGCGTCTTCTGGCTTTTTAATTTTTAAATTGACGAGGCTTACATGAGTTTAGTTTAAACACAGGTAGCAATGTGTGCTGTTCAGGTCCCACCTGCGCTCAACTGCGCTGCAAGTGCATTCCGAACCGTGGGTGGAGAACAGTGTGGTTAGAATTTTTCCTCCCTCTTAGACACTGCATCAAACAGTGGAGAACACAGAATCCAGGGCATGTAGTTACAGGACAAAAAGTACATTGTACAAAGTACATTGTACAAAGTACATTAAGTATTAACCACAACAATAAGGTGAATAAATTGTATACTGTACAGCACTGCAAGTGTAGTATTGTATTGAATATTATATTGTAGACCTATTGACTATCCTATTGATATTTAGCACTTGCATACTGTGAAAATACAGTAACCCAACAGCTAAAGCCAAAAAGGTCAAATAAAACTCTAAATTAAAAGTATGTTACACTCAAAAGAGTTGTGCTGCTGCAAAATCAGTTCACAATTATATTTGTGATTGATTTGAGGTGTGAGCAGGTGATTCACCTTTTACTTGTTGTTTATAATCCCCATTACATTTCGCAGTCATATGCAGATGGTATTGTGCTGATGAGATTAATCTCATATTGAAATAATATAAAATAAAACATAAAATGACAAAACATGAAAAGTCAGGTGTGATTATAAGGTGTGTGTATGTTCCAAACACTTTCTGTTTTATGTTTTTTTGTTGTTGCAGTTGCTAAGATATTTCTTGAAAACTTTACCCATTTTTTTTTTCTTTAACAAAGATAAAACACAAATCCAAATATTCAAATCTAAACTCACAAACCCCTTGACTCTTCTGGCAAAGTCAAACAATTGCTTCAAAGCCATTTCACCTGTACTCTCCTGTATTACACAGAATTAAAAAATATAAGCACTACCAATCATTCATTAGACACTATACATTAAATAAATGGAGAACACAGCATCTAGAATGTTACAGAAAAAGATATATTGTATACAGTGAACAATTTTTGCAATTACATAAAGTATAATTGCAACCAAGTAAGATGAATATATTGTATACTGTATGTACTGCATTCATAGTATTGTACTGAATATTGAATAGTAGGCTATTCAATATCTGTATATTCAGCACTTTTATAATGTAAAAATACTGCAGTCCAACTGCAAAGTTGGTCAAATAAAAAGGTCAAAGGTCAAATAAAACTCTGAATGAAAAATAGGCTTACTGTAAAATACTGTAAGTTGAGTAACTGCAAAATAAAGGTCAATGAGCGATTGATTCTGCTTCAGCATCATATCAAGTCTCTCTTTAAGTCTTTCATATCAAGATCTCTTTTTACAAGGCCAATTGTTTCAAAGTAGCTTCACAGTGTTAACAGGAAGACAATGCAACAGAATTTGATTTGGCTGTACAGCTGCTCTGGAGAAAACGGTGATGTTATCCCGCTCATTTCAATTATCATATGCAGTGGGGCAAAAAAAGTATTTAGTCAGCCACTAATTGTGCAATTTCTTCCACTTAAAAAGATGAGATAGGCCTGTAACTTTCATCATAGGTACACTTCAACTATGAAAGACAGAATGAGAAAAATAAAATCCAGACAACAATCACATTGTCTGATTTTTAAAGATTTTATTAGCAAATTATGGTGGGAAATAAGTATTTGACAAATGTTTTCTATAAGTCGCCCCACAAGGTTTTTACACACTGTTGCTGGTAGTTTGGCCCATTATTACATGCAAATCTCTTCTAGAGCAGTAATGTTTTTGGCTGTTGCTGGGCAACAGATTTTCAACTCCCTCCAAAGATTTTCTATGGGGTTGAGATCTATAGACTGCTTTGGCTACTCCAGGACCTTGAAATGCTTCTTACGAAGCCACTCCTTCGTTGCCTAGGCATGTTTCATCTTCAATGCCCTTGCTGATGGAAGGAGGTTTTTACTCAAAATCTTACAATACATGACTCGGTTCATTCTTTCCTTTACACGGATCAGTCGTCCTGGTCCCTTTGCAGAAAAACAGCCCCAAAGCATGATGTTTCCACCCCATGCTTCACAGTAGGTGTGGTACAATTCAGGAAGTTTAGTTTTTACCAAAAAGTTCCATTTTGGTTTCTTCTAACCATATGACATTCTTCCAATCCTCTTGTGGATCATCCAAATACTCTCTAGCAAACTTCAGATAGGCCCCTACATGTACTGGCTTAAGCAGGGGGACACATCTGGCACTACAGGATTTGAGTCCCTGGCGGCTTAGTGTGTTACTGATGGTAGCCTTTGTTACTTTGGTCCCAGCTCTCTGCAGGTCATTCACTAGTTTTTTTAGTCTAGATTTAAACTGACAGAGTGTGTCTGTTTCCCAGACAATGCTACGAAAACTGTTCCAGAGTTTAGGGGCTGAATAGGAAAATGATCAACCACCTGCAATTGATTTTGATATTCTCTGTATTATCAACTGGCCAGAGTTTCGAGACCGCAATAGCCTTGATATGGAGCATAATGTATTAAGAGCTTGCTTAAGTATCATTTGGTGCTTTGTAAGTAATAAGCAAGATTTTAAAATGCATACGAATTTTAATAGGGAACCAGTGCACAAGAACATGTCTTCATTCTGGCTCTGGCCTGAGGACTTTGTCATCTCAGGCCATGTCGCCTCTTGCCAGGCAAAGGGAAAACGTTCTGGTGTGCCATATACAGCCTTGACAACACTCATCCTCCTTGTTCACCATCACTTACATGTACTCTTCCTCTCCCTCTTATATTGTTTCCATCCATTGTTGATGTCAACATTCAGTGCAACATTATGAGTAAATTTTGTCATTGTAAACTAACGTGTATTATATAGTTGGTTTGGTCACATCATTAGAATTGTGAACAATTTTGAGTCGTTGTGTGAAAACTTTTGCCTCTGTGTAGTGTTTTAAAACAAATGCGTAAGTGTGAAGTGAATTTGCAAACAAACAAAAAAGTGGATGAGATTTGCAAATGGTGTCTTAACTACATGAATTACCTTTAATGTTTTACAGAGTGATTTAGTCGACAAATTGGTTTAGGCTATATGGATTTGATTCGGAGAATGGGTTTTAGTAATTCAGATATATTCAAATTAATTGCTTAAGAAGATTCTCTTATTTAAATGTACAGTAGTTATTGACCGGTCATCAAGAGTTCCAAACCACTCAATCAAGGACAAGTCAGTCTGTCTCCAGTACATTAGTTTATTACAACAAAACATTTTTACCGAGATACAGAAATGCAGAGAGAAATGCTCCCTTCCGTAAGATAAGATATTGGTACTGGTGGTGAATTCAGTTATGAAAAATTGTACGAAATGCATTCATACATGGTTTTTCAAAGGTTTAATTAAATAGATATGAAAATTACTAAAATAACTTATTTCAAATCCACTATTTAAAAAAAAAGATCAAACCTGTAGGATTAGATTAGCCATTAAAAGCAGTCCTACTATACAAAAGAAAGAAACAAACAAACATAGAAATACAACAGAAACCAGTTATGGTCCAAAAGTGCAAACATGTTTCAAATGAAAGTAAAATCAATCAGTCCACCACAGTAAGGAGTCACCTCAGCCTCCAAAAATGTGTTAAACACATTTTCTTTTATGTCACTTTTTCCTGCAGCAAGTCCCAGAGAGTGATCAGGGTTACCCACTAATCCCATGACAGCTGACAAACATTAAAACATTTAATTTTCAGACGGATTAGCCCTCAAATACAGAGAATCTAGAATCCAAGCCAAAATGAATGGCAGGTATAGAATAAATCTCACCCATGCACTTAAAGCAGCACTTTACCAGTGAGGTAACAATTTTTTTTCTGACCAAGACTACAGTAACCTTCAATTTAAATCTTTAGTCTGGTGCTCAGTCTCTGCAAATCCTTCAGCGTTGTTCTATTAGACTTTGGAATGCAAAGTGTTTTTTTTTTGTCAAAGTCTTTGATTAGCTGGTGCTTTACATCCTCAGCTCAGTGTCCTTTTTTGATTCTGGAATCTTCGGGAAGGCAACATGTGCACCTTCACGTGTCTGTCCGAGAGCAGATGCGATGACGTCAACGGCTAGGCTGGTTGTGGCCTCCACAGCCTCAGGCGTGGCTCCTAATGTAGGGTTCACTTCAACCACATCCATCACAGAGAGTAAACCTGTGTAGTCCAGAATAAAGGTAGTATTAGCATCAGTTTTAGAATGTATTTGAGTTCAATCGTGATATATAGATATAGATAATATAGATCTCTACCAGTGTTGTGGATCTCCTCTGTTACATAGATGCCCTCTCTATAGGTCAGTCCTCCATTAACAGGAGTTCCGGTGGCGGGAGCCAGGGATGGGTCAAATGCATCAATGTCAAAGCTCAGGTGGATTGGCCTCTGTTTCCTAATATAAAAAAAAGTAACAGCGATAAATTACATAGGTTGTCTCGTCTGATTGTGAAGTAGCATACACTGATTCAACAGAGAAAGTGCCACGTTGTATTTAAAGGTGACACAAGTCACCTAAATAAAGCAGCATATGATCTTGTAGGACATTGGTTCACCCAGAACACTATTCAGCCCCCACAGGAGGACTACATGGAGCAACATGCAATCTGCTGCTAGTTGTTTACAGAAGTACCACTACTAGTTAAACAAGTGTGCATGTTTTTCACAATATCACTATACCTTGCCAAGAGGTGATCCAAAGTGACCTCCATTACTCTCTGAATGCCCATTCTGTCAATATCCCGCATGGAGAAGTACTGAATTCCCAGGGTCTTCAGGATTATACTGAGATGAATAAAAATCTAATTAGTAACAAGTATTAAAACAGTTTTAAATTGTGTGTATTCATGTTTAGATAAAGAATGTAGGATGCATTTACTCGTAAAAGTAAAGATTTTTTTTTATAATAACTTAACTTTCTATTCAAAGAATCAAATCAAAGAAATTTGAAAAAGTGTATCATGGTTTCCACAAAATTATTAAGAAGCTCAACCGTTTTAAAAATGGATAATAATAAGAAAATGTTTCTTGAGAACCAAGTAAGCATTATTACAATGATATCTGAAGGATCATGTGACACTGAAGACTGGGGTAATGATGCTGAAAATTGTCATCACATGAATAAATTATATTAAAATAGAAAAAAGTTATTATAATAAAAGTTAACAATATTAATGTTTTTACTGTATTTTTAAGCAAATAAATTCAAGATTATTGAGCATAAGACACTCATTTCAAAAACAATGTTTGTACGAAAACTGTCTCATGTTGCCTTTATTGTACACTTCTCTATTTTGTTCCTGGTTGGCATTGGTTACAGGTATGTCATACCTTATATAAATAGTAGTTATATAAAGTTATATAAATAGCCTAGGTAATGACAATTGGTGATTTAGTAGCATAGGCTTTAGAACAGGCTACAGGTAGCAAATTCCAGATGTAATATAGGGACAGAACAGTGTGCTTACTGCTCGCCTGGATCCACATCTCTGAGGCCGATGTAGACCAGATCTCTAGCAGACAGGAAAGGCTTCATCCAGGAAAATCCAGGAACTTCTGGCATCTGCAATTTACAAAGCAGAATATAGTGGCTTTAAGTTTAGATTTTATGAAACTCTGCTTATTAGATATTTTCTAGAGACAAATTACTTGTAATTGGAAAAGAGTCAGATACAAGTGTTACCTTGAGATACAGGAATTATTAATAATTAAGTTATTATTAATAAGGAATTATTAATGACTGCGATTGAATGATATCAACATATCTTTTGTGCATGAATGCTAATCACCTTGTTCTGCAGGTCCTTAAGTAAGAATGCTACAGACTGGCCGTGGAGGTTTCCAGAAGGTGAAGTCAGAGGTGTGTTGATATCCGCATGAGCGTCCACCCAAATCAGACATAGGTCAGGGCACTGCTGAGCGTGGCCTTCCACTGAACCAATCGCTAGGCTGTGGGAATGAAAGCGTCGCAAATGTTATTTGTTCCATTAAAAGCCAAAATCAGCACAGTCTGAGATTACACTGAATAATTTTGTTTACTTTTTATTTATCAGACTAGTTTTGATCGGAAAATTTAGGATTCGGCTAGCTGGAAATGCAAACAGCTTCTCGCAAAACAAAAATAAAGACCTTTAACAACCTTGACCTTTTAGAAGCAAAGTGATAAAACTGGCTTAGCCACAACATTACTTCATGCATGAGCCAAAAAAGACACAAATGGAAAGACTTGTGGATAGGTAGCTAAATATAAACCCTGACAATTTCCATTGGCAATGACCCGTAACTATATACCAAGATAAAAGGCTTTGTGGTGTGTTCTTTGAAGGTTTAACAAACAAAGACCATCATACATTAATCAGATTTTTTAGATTAGTTTATACAAAATAAATGGGAAAAATACACAGTAAAAGTGTGTGTACCTGTGGTCTCCCCCCAGCATGATGCAGGTATGTCCAGCCCCCACTGCGCCACTCACAGCTCCCGACAGCAGCTGATTGGCACGTCCCACTGTGCGTGGGAACGGCACGTGCATAAAGTGCTCATCTTTTTCCAGATGCTTGAAGGTCAGATCTCCAAAATCATGCACAGGGTAGTCTACAACAAGACAGGACATATAAATAAACTGATATGTCACTTGACAATTACAGTTGAAACTGGCATTAGCCAGACTTTACACTTCTTTCCCACACTATTTGATTGACAGGTAGAAGCTCTAGTCTAGGTGACAGTTCTGTCATTCAATCCCAGCAAGAATCTGCCCAAGCCATGTAGTGGGCATATAGGATTGTATGTTGAGACTCCTACTGGAGGACACTAGTGAAGATCTAAACAGCTGATGGGGCCCAGCATGACAGAACTAGACCAGCCTCAGTGACAGTGTTGAATTACAAATCAGATTTTAAAGCAACCTATGATAGACGTGTGTACCATCCAGTGGCCTCTTAACAGGAATAGACGTGAACACGGTGGACCCAGTTCAGATTTAAATAAGTATATTTAAAATACTAGGTGCGTTTTCTGCTTGAAAATAAGGGAATTACGGAATTGGCCTTGCCAGAGGCAAAGGAGTTTGGTCGCCATAAGCAAAGACGGATATCAAGTTCATTCGTAACTGCATTATGAAAACTTCAGGTTCATGTGCAGTTCTTGCACCAGCAAGTTTTGTGTTTCTATAAACAGTAAGCATGCAGCATCAATCAATTAAATTACACCTCTCGTGTAATTCGCATCTTGCCATATGCATATGACATACACAACCGACAGTTACTAACTGGAGCAAGCATCTATATTTGTTGCATTGGATAAGCACTGATATAGTTTAGTCAAGAATGCTTGCCATATAGGGTGTATGGTTATTTCCACAGCTCCAAACACGTGATGCCAAGCGTCTGTAAAAGTGATGCAACAAATCAACATTGCATCAGCAGTGTATGTATATGTATGTATATATATATATATATATATATATATATATATATATATATATATATATATATATATATATATATATATATACATATGTATGCATGTATGTATTTATGTATATATGTATATATATATATATATATGTATGTATATATGTGTGTATATATATATATATATATATATATATATATATATATATATATATATAATACATATATATATATATATATGTATATATATATAATTAAATAATATTCATGGATAAATAAATTATGCTTAATGATTCTAAAAACAGATTTTCTTTAATCATAACAAATAAACAAAAACGGTAAAATTCTAAGAGTATAAGGACGTTAGCGTTTTTTTTTTTTTTCGTTCTAGCAATCCTACGTCCCAGTGCAAGAAAAATCGGTGTGATAGAGCTAGTGAGCAGTACAGGGAAAACATTTATAAAAAAAAAAAAAAAAAAAATTATATTATATATATATATATATATATATATATATATATATATATATATATATATATATATATATATATATATATATATATATATATATATATATAGGGGGAGGGGGGGTGGGGAACTCCACAGCTAAGGTGAAACGGGGTCTTCGAATCCGTCATATATATGCCATTTGTTGCCGACGGAAAAAACGCCAGGCTTAAGATAGCAGGAACTATCATATTACATGGAGAGCATGGAGTTACGTAAAGCGGCACGATGTTTATGTGATCAACAGCTGACTGAAGGCGAGACTCATGAAGTGACTTGCACATTCCGATGAGCAACTTTGGAATCTCATGACTCAGAAGAACCAATTGACTGTAATGAGGAATTACACGTTTTCCTTCATTTAATTATTCTTATAGTATCCTTTATGAACATCAAAATACTTGCATGTCGAAAAAATACCACGCGCTCTCTCTGCTCTTAAATGCTTACTATTAACATTTATTTTGAAAATACAACTGTTTTTTGCTGGTACTGAAAAAGCGGTAAATTTTACTGCTGTTGGGTCGTGACAACTGTATAGACGGAATGTTTCCCCCCCTTTCACCTCATTCTTTCCTGGCAGAGGGGAATAATGAGCGACATTCGTTGTTTATTTAGTTCATAATGAGTTATTAATTACGGAAACTTGTAATTAAAAACCACGAATGTTCCCCTGTAACCTGAAGCCAACCGTCCCAGTTTTTGGTAGAGTTCTGGCGGGAACCGCGTTCACATTTTACTGGCAGGCATGGTTAATCCACGACAGAAATCCCATGACCTCATCAGGTTAATTCCCGAGTAGCCTACCCAAGGGAAAGAGCTATAATAACTTTACACTCTACATTCAGCTCCACATCATTGATGCATGACTGCAGCCTGTGTCAGCTCATCTCAAACTATCCTTACGAAAAACCTAATGGCACAAAGACCGATAAAGCCATTAAAGTACGCTCCCCAACCCGCTACGGTCTCGCCTAAGCACGTACTCTTTGTTGTGCCACTTCTCATGGCTTGTCTCTGCTAAATGAATATATGTAAATGTATGATACCTACTGAGATATCCCAAGGCTTTTGTTTATGACATAATACCCTATTATGTGATGATGTGACAGGTTGCCTCGGCATCTCTGAATGCGTGCGTGGAGAACTGCAGTGACGCACATACTTAACGTTACTGTAAATCTAACCCTCCCTTCTGCCTCGTTCTCTCTCTGCGGCCAGGCAACATTCAAAACTCCCTTATCGACCAAAATTATTGTAAATGTTTCTTTTTTCTTTTTCTTTTCCTTTTCTTTTTTAAAGTTTTCCCGCATTAAACACATGCGAGTCAACAATTGTTACAAACAGATGCTTCATTGTAAATGCATTCACTTTTTTTTGTTGTTGGATGATGTAACAGCTAATCCAGTGCCCGCAGTGAGCGCGACCATTTTAAAGAGATAGTTCACCCCACAATTGTTTTACTCCCAGCTAAAATCGAATATTCAACTTCATTATCAGTGTGTTGTGTGTGTTTATTCAAATGTCATACTAAGTTAATGTCTTTATTTGATGAGGCGGGATGCATAATTTAAGCACGCAAACACACACACTTTTAAGACTGAAATACACACACACACACACACACACACACACACACACACACACACACACACACACAGATAGAGTACTTACCAAGATTTGAAAGTCTTTCCACTAAACCAGCATCCCGGATGGCTTTGGGTCCATGCTCCACCCCTCTCCGTTTCTAAGTGAGTTTAGTAAAAATGCAGTTCACATCACTATGTTGTACATCGGTAAGTTTATGAGAGTTCACCTCGAACGAATAGATTAATTATATATTACCTGTCCTTTGGAAAAAGGGGCTCCCAAAATGGCAACAGAATGCGATCGGTTCTGCTGGCAGGAACTCAACGTGGATCTCAATAATCTGGACAGTGGTCCTCTCAATGCCATGCTGACCCAAAACGTTAATACCGATACAAAAACGCAACGGAAGGTTTGTCTCAGACAAATAGTTTGTCGACCGGTGTGGCTTTCTAATCCTCCGGCTCAGAACTGGCACGACGTTTTAAGTCTTCCACTTAATTCATATTTATGAGTTGGTGAATAGCGGAAGGTAAAGCCCAAGCTTTAGAGTGAAACCTTAAGACCGCCCCCCCAAAATCTAACAGTCCACCAGCATCCAATTGTTTGTTACAGCTTCGTTATACATCCGCTCGCCGGGCGCGAACCACGTTTTTCTATTCATAGAGAGGCCAGCCTGCGTCACACCCGATGACACACCTTTCTCCCAGCCAATCAGAAGCCCCCCCAGTGTGGGTTTGTTTTGATGGGCGTGACTTGGACAAATGAGTGGCGTGAGCGATGGTGTGCTTTTTTGTGGTGTTGGAAATTTCCATCTCTGCACTATCGACTGCATATGTTTTTTTGTTGCTTGCCTACTGTCTCGTCAACAAATTCCTTTCTTGCTTATTGGAAAACAGATCCAGTGTCCATAGCATGGCTGTATGACTGATGATTTATGTTCTATAGAAACGTCTGGAATACCAATGATGGGGGTACCGATCTGTTGACAGCATAAATTGTCATTTAAAGGGCTATTTTCAGTGTTTATACCACAAGAAGCAAATTTATCAAGGTTGACTCAAACACATAACCATATCTTGGTAATTTAGATGGCTGTAATAATTTATTATTTGGTATTAGTTCAGTATTTAGTTCAGTATAGCCGTGCTATGGACACTGATACTGTAATATATCTAGAGATGTGAATGTAGTATATATTTTTGGCACTTTGGCTCCATCTGGTGTTTTTTTATAGTCATGTTTTAGACTGGGGGCTCAACACTGCTATATTATACATGACAGAGTTCCATGACATTTTGTGCCATGTTAAAATTTGTCTGTCTTTATGACAGAATGGTAATGTTTTATTTGGAAGAAATGATTGCTACTTTAAACAAGTTGACTATTTCTGCACAGACGAAAGTCCGCTGGACGTCTGGTGGCACTGTAGCATTGATGTGATGTTGTGCGCTATACGTCAAAGTAGTTCCGGGAGATTGTTCTCGTTGGGCGGAATGTTATTAGTTTTTTCCTATGCACAAAAAGCTGTCTTCCTTTAGGGGGCGCTTGTGGGCTCAAAAAGGATCCTATAGTGGTTTTGTCCTACTGAGCACATTATTAATCTAAAAAAACTACATTCAAATAAATACATTAATTTTAACTACAATGTAATCATACATACAAATAAACATCCGCATAATCTATCAGAATAAATACCGTGGCCTTATTCAAGGATAATAATGACTTGCGCTGGAGAAAGGTATCAAGGCCGCCATCGATCGTGCTATTTCAGCAGCATTCTTAGACAATGATTTACACCCAAATAATCACACAAAATTTAATAATCACTATTGAGAATGGTCAATAAAGACTGAAAACACGATAATTATAAGCATAACCCACCCTATCAGGTCACTATAAGCCCCGCCCATCTGTTACAGAAGTTCATGCTAAACTGCCATTCCTGTCAATGACGATATTTCTTTGGGTTTTCTATGGATGCTCGTTATTATCAGAGGAACGCATGACCAAATCAAAAGAGAAACATTGTTTTATTGACCGTGGAGTTGTATATCCATTCCTGTGGCGGATAGGAGGACACATTATTATCAGCGGAGTTGATACTAAAGCCGAATTTGGTGAGTCTTATATTAAACACACAACAAATAATATATTAAAATATATATATATTTTCCAGCTGGTGTTCTGACCGGCCTCCTAGTCTAATTAGGGTATAATTGAGTGTAGTAATTTTATTTTGCTTTTAAAATAAACGTGGATGCAGTGGGGTTTGATGCATGCACAGTATTTCCTCCGCACAATGTCTTGGGTAAAATATAACTGGCTTTCATAGGATGCTAGACAGTTTGCATAGATCCTATGTTTGCTACATGACCTGTATATTTTTAATGAATGTATATATTTTAGTGAAATCCCAGTTATATGACTTTGTATGGCTAAACACTTAAACATTTTTCTCTGACAGATCGGTGTGTCAGCAGAGATGTCATTCCCTCCTCACTTGAACCAGATGCAGTTACCCCCTGGCATCTCCCCCACACAGTTTGCTGGCTTTCCCACCCCTGTCCCTACAGGTACACGAAGATTAGAGGGCCATTCATATAGCCATATGGAGTGCTTTTGACATTATTTATCTTCATTTATTCACAATTCATTTATCTTTTCCTCAGCAAGTCAAATAATCCCAATGCCTGTAGGAATGATGACTCCCCCTCCAGCGGTATGTAACAAGACTGCCGAAATATTTATTTTGGTTTCCTGGGAGCTAGAATTTAGTCTAAATATCTGTTTTGAATATTAACCCCGTTACCACGATGAGAGAACATGTAGGTGTAACTTTTTCTTATATTCTGTTATTGTGCTGTACATGTGTACTGTTTATTTCTAAATGAAAAAATTGTATATACTAATGACTAATTTACATATTCACCCCCCTCCCCTCTTCTTTCTTGTTTTACTTCTGGACTTCTGTTATTTTCCTTTATGATTTGTCATTGGTTATTGTATTATTATTATTACTATTATTATTATTATTATTATTATTATTATTATTATTATTATTATTATTATTATATTTTTTAACAATGTTAATGTTGGGAAACAAACCATGCAGATGATGGTGAGGGGGTGGGGGGCAATGGTCATTTCTGTATTTAATTTAATTTAATTTACTTTTATTTGTATTTTTATCTATTTTTTGCTCTTCCTTTTCTTGTTAATTGTTATAAATTGTTAATTGTTAAAAAAGGGAATGTGCTGTTATTTATAGTGCATTTCCATATTTTACACTTGTATGTATATTCCCAATAAATTAACCTTTAAAAAGAAAGGGGGAAAAGGGGTTTGGATGTTATCTTATAGGCTATGCAGTTCACAGGTTCTAATTACAGAGAGACCGTCTTATGGTGCAGTATGCTTACATTTTCAAATAATAAACAACAAACCTGGTTTCAAATTCAGATGCACGGATCTGTGAGCCAGGTATAGTCTATTACGTGCTGTGAATTAATCACTACTAATTGTCCCTAAAATGTATCACAGGTTTTGGTCCAAACTGCAATGCCTGTGGTTCAGAAGGTGACTAAGGAGACCATTGCCACCCGTAACAAGGACCCAGAGGAAGGTACGGGAACCAGCACAGGGCCGACCACCACAGTGTTTGTGGGAAACATCTCAGAAAAGGCCTCAGATATGTTGGTGCGGCAGTTGTTGGCAGTAAGTGTTGAGGACTTTATTCACCAACTTTGTCTGCACATTTATATTTAATATTAAATATAGACACTGTTAAATGGTAAGTTCTCTAAAAAAAGGAAAATTCTATCATAATTTAGTCACCCTAATGCTGTTCCAAACCCATAAGGCTTTTGGAACACAAAAAAATCTGACAGTTGTATTCATCCAATGAAAGTCCATTCACCCAAAACTTTGATGCTTCAAAAGTTCCTAAATACTAAGTAATCCATAAGAAAAAAGCGTTTAATCCAAGTCTTCTGAACAGATTGAATTGACATTTTTATTCATATAAAAACATTGATCAGTGTACATATAAGAACACATCAAATATGGTGAACAGAAGCTCAAATGTGCTTTGCTTGATGCACGAGCAAGCAAGTACAGTCGAGCTTTACAACATTTGATGAGCTCTATGTATAGTATGTGCATTGATCAAAAATATCTTAATCATTTATTAAAATGACAAAATTTTCATTTTTGGGTGAATTATCCCTTTAAGTTGATTTCCATCCATTTCTTAATCTAATGTTCTTGGGAATGTCTGTGTTTTGTAGCACTTAGCTCATGATGTTTTCATAGTTAGCAACATATATTTTCTTCTCTTCTGCAGAAATGTGGTTTGGTCCTCAGCTGGAAAAGAGTTCAGGGGGCTTCTGGAAAACTGCAAGGTATAAAGTAACACTAATAATCCTCAGTGCATCACCACCATTATTAACAAACATCTTATTTATTAGCTCTAGCCATGCTAGTTTTACAGACTTGGTTATTTTCACATTTATTTTGACTGATTTTGAATAATTTTCAGAAGATTCCCTTTCCTCGCTTACTTTTTAAATAATTGTAAACAGGGGCTTTCTTAGACAAGTGTCCTCTGCTCTGTGTTTATATCCTAGAAAGCAGTAACAAGATCAATAATATGTTTAAAAAGATCAGCTCTTTAGCTATCTTAATTTGTGTTGCCTGTCTGACCCTATTTTGTCAACTTATTAAATGTTTATTTGCGTTTGTAGCATTTGGTTTCTGTGAGTACAAAGAGCCAGAGTCCACGCTGAGAGCTCTCCGATTGCTTCATGAGATGCAAGTTGGTGATAAGAAGTTACTTGTGAAGGTGGATGCAAAGACCAAAGCCCAGCTGGAGACCTGGAAGGCCAGTCAGAGGAGGCGAAACGGGGTAAGATGGAGTTTCAGAACTGCTAAATCGATTCAATACATACTCCACATTTTAAAAGTTTGGGGTCAGTAGGGATTTTTTTTCCAAAGAAATTCATATTTTCATCAATGAAAATAATGACAATATTACTAAAATAATGTTACAAAATATTTTAAATAAATGCTGCTTTCTATTCATCAAAGGATGCTGGAAAAATGTATCATGTTTCCACAAACATATGAAGCAGCTGTTCAACATTTGATAATGCTAAGAAATGATTCTTAAGCACCAAATCAGCATATTAGGAATATTTCTGAAGAATCATATGACACTGAAGACATCACAGGATTAAATTACATTTTAAAATGCGTTATTATTGAAAATGGTTATTTTAAATTGTAATAATATTTCATGCAGCTTTGGTCAGAATAAGAGACTTACTGACCCCAAACAGTGGCATACTAAAATATTAAAGTTTAATTTGAATGCTCCTCACCTGGTTCATTGATTAAAAGAGCTTTTGGGGATCCTGTCAGTCTAAAGTTGACCAGAGAATTTCCCTATTTAGAGGAGGTTTTTTTGTGTGAAAAGTGATAATACATCTATACAGGCTCCTCAGACTGCGGAAGAGCCTAAAGATGAAGAGGAGGAAGAGGTTCTGGATGAGGAGACGAAGCGACGTGATCAGATGGTGAAGGGTGCCATAGACAGCCTGATCCGGGAATACTCCAGCGAACTCTCAGCTTCCTCACAGGATGCTGAAGCCCATCAGCGGAAGAAACGTAAAGAGAAGAAGGAGGTATTTTTGCTCTCACTATGTATATAACCATACTGGCAGGCCTGTCATAATGACCACTGAAATACTAGGACATCAGAAAGTTTTAGCTAACAAATTTTGACATCATTTATTCACTCACACGTAGTTCCTAACTCTGAACACTTACTTACTTTCATAATAAGTTATCATATGACTTAAAGCCTATTTACAAATTTCACTTTTATAAGGTGTTTGAACACTGTGTGCCTGCAGTGTGTGAACAACCAGCCTATAATGGTAAAAATCCACCCAATAGTTTAAAAAAAATAATCCCATCAATCATTATCAATCTCACATAGCATGCCGCTTCATATTTTCCCCTACTCCTACGTAAGAGTAGGAAAACCCACCCATGACTGTTGATGATCTGCCCTTTTAGCATAGACACACCCCTGAGTGAGAAGCACAGAGGCCACCATTTCTGTTTACCCGCTGTGTCAGCTTGCTAGAGTATTGCAATATCTGCGTCTGCTCATTACAAATGTTCTGTTGTTGGATGTACCAACGAACATATGAGTCTCCATAGACATTTTGGTTGACTGGGATTCACCTGTTTTATTGTTGATGGAGTATCTAAAGCTCGTGTGAAGGATCTGCCCTCTTCTAGAAAGAGAGACGGGAGCAGCAGCTTATTTGCATTTAAAGGAACACACAAAACTGCCATTTTTTGCTCACACCCAAATAGGTGCAAATTTGCCAAGCTATAATAAATGATTGGGGGGTATTTTGAGCTGAGACTTCACATTCTGGGGACACCAGAGATTTATATTACATCTTGTGAAAAGCGGCATAATATGTCCCTTTTAAGTCATATTGTCTGTGTTTGTTTATTGTTTATTTTTGAAACACTCAGTTTCAGTCAATCTCATGTCAATCTTGAGTACCTATAGAGTAGTATTGCATCCTTCATATCTCCAAAAAGTCTTTAGTTTTATTATATTTATAAAAGAAATATAGGCTGTACCGAGTCTTTCTGGAAAAAAACGAGCGCCTGGAGGCGTATCGTGTGGGCGGAGCTAAAGAATGACGAATACGCACAATGTGTTGACGTCCTCAAGCGTGGAGAAACCCATGGCTATCGATCGAATTCAGCTAATACATATATGATCCAGAATCACATTCGGAGGCTTAAATAAATTGAACAGGAGAAACAGTAACAGCAGGACGTCCGTCTCTGTGGTATGTACTGTATTTAGTGGCCTTGTCAACATTTGTGTGTGTTTACTCACAGTTTATGAGGACATGATTCGGTTTATGGACTATTGTATGCAAATAAACCTTAGCAGTAGCAAGCAAAACGGTTTTGCACGTCAGACTAGTGTAACGTTATACAAAGAACAACAATGGAGTCCATTAGTGAATTTGAATGACGAAGCATGCGATCGTGTCGTTTACTGATGTTTACTCACGTGACGATAGACAACAGCAGAGACATTTGAAGCAGTTTTACTCACCGGCTGCTTCCAAAGCAGGACCGAACCTTTATCGCTGGGACCGCTCCGTCAAAAACACACTTCTTTGGTATGATTTGGTGAAGTCCTGTGACAGCAGTGACCATGGAAATCCACTTTGCAACGCGACTGAAATTATGTTGTGAAGCTTCCCGTAATTTCTGCGTTCAAATCGGTTCAAATGCAGCGCTGCCTTCCCGGAATGCTGTGCTGAAGCGTTGACTGTCACTGGATCTGCACCTGAGCGAGTGTTTATGGGCGTGCATTTCCTCTCTCGCTCTAGTCACGTGCGCGCGCACCCTACCGGGAGAAGAGCCCGTACGGCCCATACAAGGACCTTCCGCTCTATCGACGTCAAGCCGACCCATACTCGAAAAAAACTCTCGGAAACTTGTGAGAAACTGGAAGGAGTATTTTTGACACAGAAATACTCCATCAAACATCCAACATTAGTTTTTGAAACTTTGTCTATGTTTAAGATGGGAATACAAGTCTTTAACAGTGTGAAAAGCTCAGTATGCATGAAACAGCATTTCACCCCCCTTTAAAAAAATTATTTTGTGTTAAACAGTCTTATCTTTCTTGAACAACATGAGTGAATAAATGGTGACATAATTTTCATTTTGGTTGCACTTTACTTCTTCTGGAAGGTCTGGAAACTAATTGTGATTATTGCTCTTAAATTTCTTTTTTTTATGCTACTGCTACTGCTAAGGTGGACTAATAGCTGTTACTATAATATTTTTCCCAGGATGATATAAATGCCATGGAGCTGGAGGATGACAAGCGAGACCTGATTTCCAGAGAGATTAGCAAATTCAGAGACACACACAAGGTAACACACTCCTTTTCACCTCCCTTCTCTCTCTTCTCTTCTTAGCCTAGTCTGTGGACTGAAGACGGCCACATCTAGAGTTCTCTTAACCCACATTTTTTTTAATTGAAACTACACCTGAATAGAGTAAATTCACACAAATAAATCTGTAGTACCACTTTTAACATATCCTGCCCATTTTAGACAGCTGTTCTGGGCATTACAAGAAACATCATTACAATTTATTACAAATAATGCCACTTTTGTTGTGTTTTTTCCCCATCTGGCAGCATCTAAGCGTAAGATCTAACAAAACGGAGGCTTAAAAATGTGTTAGATGACAGCATTAGAAGCTGTTCTCTAGAATGGTTATAGAAAAGATAGGGCAGAAGCCTCTTAGATTGCTCCCATTCAGAGAAACAGTGGCTGCAGATGGCAGGACCAGTTCAGGCTATTTTTACCACACAAAAAAGTGCATGAACGAACTGCAAACCTCCCTCTAAAGCTAATCTGTTCATTAAACCCCACCATTACGGTAGAGGTCATATGGTGACTAAAGCAAGATGAATCTCAGAGCTTTGGAAAAAGTTGCTGGAATAGAGGATGTAAGTATGAGCCTTCTTTTCTATTCTTCATATCTTGGGCGCCCCCTTCTCGAGGATCCACAAAGGCGCAACTGGCTCTGGGCCTCAGAAATGCTGCACTGAGGATGCTGTAGTGTTAAAATGACCCACTGAAATGTAACACACTTTCATATCTTGACCTCAGGAGACAAACCATAATCCTGAGTGTGTATGTTCAGCGGAAGTTATTCGATAAACCATATTTTTGGAAGATGTTGTGTGGGCAGAGCTTAGTAAACCTTTGTGATTCCTCTGTTTAAAAACGTGGTTTTGGTGAGAAATGCAGTACCGAATAACCACTGCAGTATTTTTCACTGCAGTCTGAGGGGGGCGCCATTTCACAGCACGCACAAAGCTGAAGATTGCTCAGGTAAGTCATATTTCTGTCTTGTTTCATTACCTCTTTCTCTCTGTTTCTATCTATTACTTTTGTGTTGTTTTTCTGTTGGTATATTACATTTGATACAGTGATACATTACAACCGAAATGATACATTATCAGATTGAATTTGCCTATTAATATATGAAACGGAATGGTTAAAACATCTCTAATGTTTTAACAATGTAATGCTGGATTTACCAAGAGACTTATTGAAAATGAGGACCAATTTATAGTTTAAAAAAATACTGACCAAACCTGCAACTTATTAACAAGTTCAGTAAAACACGTGAAGAGGGCCTTTAGTCTTAAAGACACAGGAGAAAAAATGACTCTAGGGTCAGAGAGAGGGTAGAAAGTGGGTATGGACAGATTATTTTTTAGCAAAACCTGTTTACCATTATAAGTGGAACCTTAATTATAATAAAAATTATGGTCAAGACCCACCTCAAATTAAGAGATACAAAATAAATCATAATCAAATAATTTATTCATTGGTAAGTTTCCCAAACTATTGGCTCATTAAAATTCAGTGAAATAAAAGTCAGTCCCATACAGTTCCCTGTCTATCTTATCTTTACATCTCTCTTTGTTTTGCCTTCCATTTCCTCTTTTCCTAGCGTTCACCATTCAGAGAAGAGAGTTGATCTCCACAGTAATCATTCAATATCTCTTCTATTGTTACATCTATTTGAAATGCTGCAGCCTCTCTGCCTCTGGACGGTCAGCGTCTGTATTTTGTGTTTATTTGTTTATATTTGTTGGTCGACTGAGGCCTGAGGGACATCAGAAGACGACCCTTGGGTAAGACTCCACCTCTCTGATTTCATTCATTTTGCCAAAGTGAATGTATTTGGTTGGTACATATTACAGATCTCTGCAAAACGGATTTAAAATATGATCAGTGAATGGAAATAATGAATACTACTTTAAAATCCACTGTTGCACAATGAGAGAAATAAACTGGGTTTTTACAGATTAAGGATGTACCAGGTCGATACTAACATCAAAGAGTGTAATAATACAAGTCAAATTGGTACCCAAGGGCTGTCTGGCTGACAGGTGCGTATATCTGTGTGTGAACGGTCACTTCTTGGTCAAAATGGACATTTTGGAGAGGTAATCATTTAAAGGGTCAGTTTTATAGGAATGGACATACATTTCTTTGTGATGTAAATGCAGCCAAATTGATGTTACTGTGTATAATGTTAATAATATTAATCAAACACTTCTGTTTACTCCAGGAATTAGGCTAAAAATCCTTTCCATTGTTTTATTTTGAATGTGTGTAAAGTGTGCAAATAGGTTTGTTTTTCTATAATTGTGTGTGTGTGTGTCCTAATGTATATATAATATATAATATACATACACTACCATTTAAACGGTTTGGGTCAGCAAGATTTTTATTCATTTTTTTGTGTGGAAAGAAATGTATACTTTTAATCAGCGACAATGTATTGATCAAAAGTACCAGCCAAATCACTGTTGTAATGGCTGCTAAAATTAAATTTTGTCATTACAGAATTCAATTACATTTTAAAAGATTAAACCCCTCATTAATCTAATAAAGATTAGAATATAAATTTTACATATCACTATTTTAAAATAAATGATGCCTTGGAGAGCATAAAATATGAATAAATTAATGAAAAAAATCTTACCCAAAACTTTTGAATGTAGTGTATTTATAAAGCATATTAGATTTGCTGTGGTAATGAAATTGATATTGAGAATTCAACTCTTATTGGTACAGACTAGAGAAATGGTGTCACAGCAACCCTGGTAGGGAGAATGTTTAAATATATTTGTATGTATGTGAACTGATCCACCTTTCCTCCTTACATCTAGTTTTAATGTAATTTCTGGCAATGAAGCAATCTCTGACCACAGAGAGAAATATCTTCCACAAACAACTGTCAATTGAAAGAGAAACAGTACAAAGAGAAAAAGTATCTTTAGTGAAGTGTGGTCTGTTTATCTGCCATCAAAATTATGAATCTATAAATAATAGTCGGTATTCATGTAGGATGATGTTTTTACTGAAGTATCCAATAAAATGTGTACTATGAAACTTTATATGGGAGAGGAATACTGTGTGTGCATCTGAATGTAAGTGCTGAAATCATGAGATTTTCATCACACTGGCTTCATTATTTTAAACCTCATTCTGTTTCCAGGGAGATTCTGGAACTTTGCTCTTGTTCTATATGTGTGTTCTCACACTTACATGAACTAATCTCTCTCTTTCCCCACCGGAACACTGCAGAAACTAGAGGAGGAGAAGGAGAAAGAAAAACAGCAGATTGAAAAAGAGAGGAGAGAAAGAGATAAAGAGAGAGAGCGAGAGAAAGAACGACGTGACCGAGAGCGAGAGAAGGAGCGGGAGAGAGAGCGACAGAAAGAGAGAGAAAAGGAGCGAGAGAGAGAGCGAGACCGCGAGCGTGAAAGAACAAAGGAGAAAGAGCGGGAGAAAGAGAGAAGTCGTGATTGCAGTAAAGACAGAAGCAGATCAAGGTGTGTATACTATAGAATCTTTACAAAAATCTGTGTTTGATCTTTTGACTGACACATTACCTAATAAAGGTGTGCAAATTATGACCATGTACAAGATGAAAAATTGTATTTTGCCATTTATTTCACTTAGAGATTCATCACTTAATGTGTAGCGAAAGCCTATTCCTTGTTATTGTCACATTATGAAATCCCCTCAGGTTACGTCTGTAACATTGGTTCCCTGAGAAGGTAATGAGATGCTGAATTTCAGTGATGACGCTATGAGTACGCTTCTGCGTGGTTGCATCTAAACACATCTCAAACTAACTGCAATGTTAATGTCACCCTGTACCACTTGAGCTATAAAGGTTAACTGGAACAGAACAGCTTCTGATTGGCTGAACCAAGTACCTCACAGGCAAGGGGACTCAGGGAACCATGGTTACAGTCAGAACCTGATACAAATCAACTCCACCACATTGGAGTGAAGTCTCAATTCCCCAGGCCTTAGCCTCTGCTTCGAAATGATGTCTGCTCTCTGATTCAGGTGCCCTGGGATTTATATTGCTCTCAAGGAGAGCTGCCCTGGGACCACAAGAGGATCTGGTGTGCCAGTCTGCAATAAGGGTGTGACAGCAAACCCCCCTGATGATTTATGTATAATGCTACCGATGTGTTGAACATGATAGCCTCTGAGGCCTGGGAGGAAGTACCTTAGTGTTAGAAATACAGACATCCTCTCCAAGCTATTTATGTGCAATGAGTGATAATGACCTCTTCACAGATCCCGAGTTGAGAGGCTGTCTAGGGCCACACCCAAGCAGGGACGCATCTGTTGTTAGCTTCTTGCGATGACAAGTGGCCCATAGCACAGGTCCTTGTGACAAAACCAAGGCTTCTTCCACATCACTAGGTTTTTAAAGGCATCTGCACATAGCCCACATGGCCTAATTTGATCCTGTCTCCAGCTTAAAGGATCGACTAACTTGCATGGTAGTCAAGTCCCAAATTACTCCTAGAAAAGTGGCCCTCTTTAGTGGAGAAAGCACACTCTTCTTGGAGTTCAGTCTTAGGCCAAGCACCTCATGTGGGCGAGGACAACCTCTCTATAACGAACCCCAATCTCCCCAACCTCAATCAAGAAATGAAGAACCCGATACTGGTACACTTGGTCAACATCTTGAATCTGAATGTCCTCAGAGTATGGGGACGTACTGCTGAAGATATAAGATGAAACCTGGAATCTCTCTCTGGAAGAGGGATATTTTCTATGGCCTCTTTAACCAAGAGAGAACAAGCCTCCTGTTCCAGCACCTGAACCTGCTCTGGGCTAACTATAGTGGATAGTACTCCCTTGAATCAAGATGGACGAGAATCAAATTGTATTCTGTACTCTTTCTCTATAGCAGAAACGTCCATGCTGCCAAAAAAGTCTCTCAAGACTGACCTCTGGTCTATTCTGAGTAGTAAGTTTGATGCCCTGAAGCAGGGAACAACTCAACACACAGCTCTATAGCTTTCCTCTGAGCGAGTATTCCAGTGCCACAATGGATTTGGGCAGCCACTGCGTAGTGGGCTCTCTGGAAACTGCTGTGCCCCGAAAAGACCTAGTGTGACTGGGGTAGCAGACTGATTTCTTGACCCTGAGCCTTGAGTGCCATCTTGACCCTGAGTCTCTGTAAGGGGAGGCTCGAGAGGCTTCTTTTGCTGATGCAAGGAGAGAGCTGCCAGCTTGAGCTGTTCCTTGGCGGCACCCCTGGGCCTGGCTCCGGGGAGGGATGAACCTCTGGAATGCCGCTGCTTGCATTTTGGCCTCTTGGAACCTCTCAACAACAGTGTTGACTGCGTCGCTGAAGAGGCCAGAAAGGGAAAGTGAGGCATCCAAAAGGAAAGTTCTAGGATAGTTCTATCTTTTTATTTTATTCCCAAAAATTTTAGCCATGCGTGCCTCTCGATAGCCACCATAGCTGCCATTGAGTGGCCAATGGCAACTCTTTCACAGTGCCTCACACCCTTGCCTTCATCTAGGTCAGTCTGGTATTCCTACAAGCTGGTCATCATATGCATACATGCCCTGGCCTGACCCGTGGTCACCTAAGCTTTGCCCACTATGTTAGATGTTAGTCTATTGAGCTTGGAGAGCAATGTTGGGCCCTTAAGGGACCTTGATGCCTTAGATAGATGACGGCAACATCAGGTCTTCACCTTGGCGGATAAAAGTGCAGTGTGCTTCTGGGTCCCGAGTAAAGGTATCGGAGCCTGCAAGTGAATTCTGAGAAAGGGACAGGTCCGTCTTAAGCTCCTCTGCAAGCTCCATTTGGGATGTCCATGATCTGAGCCGCCAGACCACCTTGGCATAAGTGGGACCGAACCACGAGGGGAGCGAGACTCTCCTCGAAGAAGGCCAAGCTCCCAAACAGATAACATAGATTTTTTGTGAGAGAAAAAGAGGAGAGCCCTTTGCAGAGCAACTCAAAACTGTGTTAAAGTAGCCCAATTCCGCATGAAAACCGCAGACTTGGCAACACTGGATCGCAGTTTGTGTTCACCTGAGTTGACGTCATTCGCCTCCGTCCTTTTTTCAATGACGTACGACTCGCATTTACTGGGAAAATCCGATTTGACCGCTTACATGGCAGACGCTAATGCATGCATCTGAATCATATCGGATTTATTACCACATATGAGTGAGGCCTGAATCCGATCTGAGGATATCGGAATTCATGCGTTTTTTTACTGCTTACACGTTCACATGTCATATCCGATCTGTGCCACATGAGAGGAAAAATCAGAATTGGGTCACTTGAACCATGCAGCATAAATGGGGCCAAAGAGGTCATCTGTTTGCCTAGTGTATGGTCTTAATCTTCTGGGAAAACAAGCAAACAAACCAAAATAATAACTTTATTTGTATAATAACTTTAAAGCAGTGTTTCTTGTTGTGCTTAACATGACAAAGAATGTACAGAACATATGCAACAGTAGTTCATAAATAAATAAAATAAATATGACAAATTAAAAAAATATTTCACAAAAAAATAAAAAGGACATACAATACACTAAGAAAATTGTACATCAGAGAATAAATACCTTATATTTTTAGTATTTGTAAACCCATTTCATGGGGTCTTTAATGAATAGAGTACATAATTTTAGAATCTTTTTTTAAAAGTTGTTTTTCTAGAGTTCCATCTAAAAGCTTTGTCTAAATGATTTGTCTCTTTATTCTTTGTAAGTGTTGTTTATCTTCTGGAAGTAGTGTAATTGCTAGTTTCTAATGTACAGAATAAATGTTGTATGTGGGCGTGATTTTGTGTTGAAGGGAGAAGAGTCGAGAAGAGAAGAAAAGGGAGCGAGAGGAAGATGAGGAGGAGGCGTACGAACGACGGAAACTGGAGCGGAAGCTACGTGAAAAGGAGGCAGCCTATCAGGAGGTTTGAAATCTTTATCTTTCTTGAAGTCTATAAAGGAAGATCCCAGAAAACATGATTTCCTTGCTCTTTGCAAATTAAGAATTTTATTTTCTCTAAATGGTCATGTCAAAATAAGTGTCATTATGTGCCATTTCCAGAGAGCACTGCTTTTGCCTCTGGAGCTCTGTAGTATCCTTCTTCTAAATCATCTGACCTCCTTTATTCTCAAATGCAGGACAAACAGAATTATACTTGAAATCGAACACAGTAAAATATTGTGATGTTTGTCTTTCATAGCGCCTGAAAAACTGGGAGATCAGAGAAAGGAAAAAAGCAAGGGATTACAGTAAAGAAACAGAGAGAGATGAGGAACGACACAGAGAGATGGTAAAAACAAATGGATAAAAACTATTAGCTATATCAGTGTATTTATATACTGTACATGAGGGTTTTTTTTTTATACACGTATTTGTGCTGAAAAGGCTTCATTTTTTCCTTTTCTTACTCGGATAAACTATCATTTCAACCAATCAGATATTCCATATTTTTTTAAATAGAAAATGAGCATAGGAAAATGTTTAAATTATGTTCAAGATTATTTATATATGCACCAATATAATAATACATAGTATACATGTTTACTTGTGCTATCATTCAAAAGGTTGTGGTCCCCAAGATTTTTTAAATGTTTTTAAGTCTTGCTCACCAAGACTGCATTTTAAAATTAATGTTTTAATATATTTTAAAATGTAATTTATTCCTGTGATGGCAAAGCTGAATTTTATTAGGCATTAATACGGTCTTTAGTGTCACATGATCCTTTACTCAATAAACATTTATTATTATCAATGTTAAATCGTGGTGTGATACATTTTTATTCTGAATTCTTTGATGTATATAAAGTCTAAAAGACCAGAATTTATTATTTAATGTTTTATATATATATATATATATATATATATATATATATATATATATATATATATATATATATATATATATATATATATATATATATATATAATAAATTCTTTAATGTCTACAAGGTTTTAAAGGTTTTAAATAGTAGTGCTCATTTTACTAAAACATTTTTCAACACTGACATATTGTCAAGTCATAGTACAAGGTGTAAATAAGCCTGACACACTCTTTAAGAAACAGCCTCTTAAAATGAGCTTAGATATTTTGTGAATATTCAATATGTCACTTGTGGCAAGAGTAAATAATGCAAGTAAAGCATTCTGTTTTCCTTCAGACTAAAGAAGCCAAGCGCCTGAAAGAGTTCCTTGAGGATTATGACGATGACAGAGATGATCCTAAATACTACAGGTACAAACTTATAGAAATGGTGGTATTACTGCTATTTTACATGTCAGGGTAATTTAATTCGCCTTGTTGCCATTTTCAAGGTTTGTAAAATTACACAAAAAGTGTAAAAAATATTTTTATTTTACATTTTAGGTGACCATAGTTGAAGAAAACCTCATATATTGTGTTATTGTTTTATTAAATCTGTAACCCTGTATTTTTTATTTGTCTTGCTCTCTCTTTTTCTCTCTCAGGGGCAGTGCGTTGCAGAAACGATTGAGAGATAGGGAGAAAGAGCTGGAATTAGATGAGAGAGACCGAAAAAGAGAGAAAGATGAGCTGGAGGAGATCAGACAGAGACTCCTCGCAGAAGGACATCCAGATCCTGATGCTGAACTTCAGAGGGTACGGTGTGTGTGTTTTTATGTCTGCATTTATTGATGTCTGCGTGTAACTGTGTGTGTTTTTTGCCTTACAGATTGAGCAGGAGGCCGAGAAGCAGCGTCAACCTCCTCTAAAGCAAGAGCAGATTGAGGAGGTGCTGCACATCTCTCGTGAAGAGCATCAGAGAAAAGGAGGTGTGGAGAAGGAGCCATGCTCCTCGGACAATAACATCACTGACCAAGAGGAAGAGGAAGGTGATGATGATGATGATGATGATGATGATGACCGAGAGGCCAAGCCATGCCTGAAGCCCACACTTAGACCTGTTACCACGGCACCCTCTGTCTCTTCAGCAAGTGGAAATGCTACACCCCTCACACCCAACAGCGATTCACCTCGTGGCATCATCGCTCCCCATGAGAACTCTTCACATGAGGTCCCACCCACAGAAGAGCTCAGGCCTAAAATAGGCCTCAGTCTAAAACTAGGTATGTGTGTTTTTAAAATGACTTGGCTATCTGTAAGGAACTGCCACAACAGCAACAGCATTTTAGCTGATGTACAATATGTTTGGGTCAAGTAAGGTTGTTTTAATGTCTTTGAAAGAACTCTTATGCTTTTTTCTTTAAAAAATAAAAAAAAATAATGATAATACAGTCAAAGCAGTAAAATGGGGAAATTATTACAGTTAAAATATCTGTTTTCTGTTGTAATATATTTAAAAATATATAATTTATTCCTATGATGGCAAAGCTGAATTTTTAGCATTATTACTCCAGTCTTTGGTGTCCAGTGATACTTCAGAAATCATTCTAATATGCTTATTTGATGCTCAAGAAACATTTCTAATTTTTATATATTTTTAGGATTCTTTGATAAATAGAAAGCATAAAAGCACAGCATTTATTTGAAATATATATATTGTTTAACATTATCACTGTCTTTACCATCAATTGAATGCGTCATAATAAATAAAAGTATTAATTTATTTAAAAAAATACTGACCCCAATCTTTAGAATGGTATTTTACATTTAGATTAGATTACCAACTTGATTCAGACTTTGTTTTTTTACCCTTAGTGGTGATTCATTATTATTATTAATTACTGACAGGTGACATCATGAAAATATTTGCATACTGGATTGCAGTTGTTTTTTTTATTTTACATTTACATGCTGAATTGTGATTGGTCTTGTCTTCAATGTTTATATTTAACCATCTATGGCCACTTGCCCATCATGTTATTTAAATCACAAAAGTTTTCCTTCTCTTTCACATTAAATTACTTTTTGTCTCTCAGGGGCTGCAGGAAGTCCTAAAATGCCGCAGGCAGTAAGACGAAAGGCTCTTGCTGTGGTGGACAGTGTCTTTAATAAATTTGATGATGAAGAGACAGAGGAAGCACCCAAGAAGAGGAAGCTGGTACCTCTCGATTACAGTGAGGATGAGAGGGGAGGTCTTAGCCTAGATGGAGCTGAAGTCACAGGGTCACGGCCTGGTGTAAACACAGAAGAGAAGAGAAAAAATATTAAGAGTCTGATTGAGAAAATTCCCACAGTCAAACAAGAACTGTTTAATTATCCACTGGACTGGAACATGGTGGACACGGTGAGGGACAAAAAGCTATTAGACAGGCCATTAGTGACTGCTTTAAATTGCAGTCTATTTTTGTAATGTGGCCTGTTGATATTGAACAGTAACGTGTGTGAAATGTATTGCACCCCTTTTCCCACACAGACATTGATGGACAGGAGGATCCGGCCCTGGATCAACAAGAAAATCATAGAATACATTGGAGAGGAGGAAGCCACACTAGTGGACTTTGTCTGTTCTAAGGTATGTTTTTGTGTCTATCTGGGTGGTTATGTTGTCTGCTCTCCTTTCTTTGGCATCAGTTAGATTTATATTGTCTTGTTGCAGGTCATGGCTCACAGCACACCAGAGGGAATTCTGGATGATGTTGCCATGGTAAATAGCACTTGGAAGCATGTCTATTATAGTAGAACCTATTTCTTGCATTGTGGAGTTATTTTGATGACACTTAAGCACATTTATAATTACCACAGTACCAAAAATCTTATTAAATCCTACACAATGATTATTCTCATTCCAGTAATGCATTACTTTTTTATATTTTAACCATATTACTATAAAAAATATAAAAATGTGATTTCATTTAAATATTTGTAAATGCTTCATAGTAAGGTACAATATAGTAAGGTACAATATAGGTACAATCAGTGGCAGAAAAATAACGTAAAGTGCATGTAGATCATTAATATTACTTAGTGATAATAAATGTATGAATACACAGTAACAGTTTTTTTTTCCCTTACAATTTTGTGACTGGGACATGTTTTTGTGACATTCACCCTTTTACTGTGTGGATAATCAGAAATGTGTTTTCTACAGGTACTGGATGAAGAAGCGGAAGTGTTTATAGTGAAAATGTGGAGACTTTTGATCTACGAAACAGAAGCCAAGAAAATCGGCCTGGTAAAATAACATGAAATGAGCGAGAGAAGCAAGCTGGAGAGAGGGTGAAGTGAACCTGGCTTCTCCTGCTTTTAGAGTCTTTAAATTAAAGTAAAGTGGCTGAATGCCACAGACTGATGCACTTCAACTCTTCCTATATACTCCAGACGATTAACTGCACAGTGTGCACACGTGTGTACATTGGTGTGAGGTTGTGTGTGTGCGTGAATGCCTGTGTGTGTGAATGCCTGTGTACACTGGTGTGAGGTTGTGCGTGTGTGTGTGTGTGTGTGTGTGTGTGTATAATAGGCATGTTCCAGTTGGTTTGAATGCATTGCCAAAATGGTGCAAAATTTGAAAGCTTCTTTCATGCCCAGATTATGAAAGAAAATCCATTTGACTTAGTTGTAGGTTTTATTTCCTTCTCTTAAGTCTCAATTTTAGTACAACCAAGTTCAATCAGCGTACCTTTTTTTTCTTTTATTATTTGCATGAGTTCAGTTGATTTTTACTGTCTACCTGCCTCATTGCAGAAAAGTATGATAATATTTTGTGTGTATGCTGTATCAACAAAACAATTATGTTTAAATAGGGATTAAATATCTCATTGTAAACAAGCTAAATGAAGCCATACCTGTGATGATTTTCTCCAAGTTTGTCTGGTTTTGCAGCAGTGGTTTTGAATGTGGTGTATTTTGCACATACCAGCCCATTTGAAGTTTGTTTCCATGGTGATTGCTTTGACTTTGAAATATTAAAATGTTTGATTTTCTAAACTGGAACTAGTACTTGTTTGCTAATTTTGTCTCATTATTAATATTATTATTATTATTATTATTATTATTATTAGTTTGTTTTGTTTTATATAATTATGCAGATACAAGTTGCTTTGAGTTTTCAAACTGCCATGTTAAACCAGTATAATACTAACTGTATTAAGATTTTTGGCTCTGGGGTAATTATAAATGTGCTTAAGTGTCATGAAAATTATTTCACAAATACAAGAAATAGGTTCTACTATAATAGAATACAATACAATACAATACAACGGAATTGGGGAAGAAATATGATACTGACTTTTACATTTACTCACTTTACAAATTTTGTGCGTGTGTGTGTGTGTATGTGTGTACACTCTTCCATGTGCTATTTACCATGGCAACATCATCCAGAATTCCCTCTGGTGTGCTGTGAGCCATGACCTGCAAAAAGACAAAAAAAATCTAACTGATGCCAAGAAAGGAGAGCAGACAACCAGGGGCGTCGGACTGGGGGGATAAAGGGTACAGAGTAACCGGGGCCCGAGGCAGGAGGGGGCCCTTAGAAGTCAGTTTTCTATACATACACATACATGGTACGGGGCCCAGCGAGATGGTTTGTACCCAGGGCCCAAAATTTGTTGCTACGCCGCTGCAGACAACATTACCACCCAGATAGAGACACAAACATACCTTAGAACTGACAAAGTCCATGAGTGTGGCTTCCTCCTCTCCAATGTATGATTTTCTTATTGATCCAGGGGCGGATCCTTCTGTCCATCAATGTCTGTGTGGGAAATAGAATGCAATACATTACACACACGTTACTTCTCAATATCTAGGCTGAGTAATTACAGGCCACATTATAGAAAAAACAGCAATTTATAGCAGTCAATGATGGCTTGTCTAATAGATTTTTGTCCCTCACCGTGTCCACCATGTTCCAGTCCAGTGGATAATTAAACAGCTCTTGTTTGACTGTGGGAATTTTCTCAATCAGACTCTTAATATTTTTTCTCTTCTCTTCTGTGTTTACACCAGGCCGTGACCCTGTGACTTCAGCTCCATCTAGGCTAAGACCTCCCCTCTCATCCTCACTGTAATCGAGAGGTACCAGCTTCCTCTTCTTGGGTGCTTCCTCTGTCTCTTCATCATCAAATTTATTAAAGACACTGCCCACCACAGCAAGAGCCTTTCGTCTTACTGCCTGCGGCATTTTAGGACTTCCTGCAGCCCCTGAGAGACAAAAAGTAATTTAATTTGAAAGAGAAGGAAAACTTTTGTGATTTAAATGACATGATGGGCAAATGGCCATAGATGGTTAAATATAAACATTGAAGACAAGACCAATCACAATTCAGCATGTAAATGTAAAATAAAAAAAACAACTGCAATCCAGTATGCAAATATTTTCATGATGTCACCTGTCAGTAATTAATAATAATAACGAATCACCCCTAAGGGTAAAAAAAACTAAGTTTGAATCAAGTCGCTGCTAAGTGTTTTAGGCTGACGTAACTGCTAAAGTTTTCACTAAATCTTAATCTGAATTTAAAATTCCATTCTAAAGATTGGAGCAAGTTTTTTATTTTATTTGTATTAATTAATATTTCTATTTATTATGACACATTAAATTGATGGTAAAGACATTAATAATGTTAAAAATAAATAGTGAAGAAAATACGTATTTGAACACCGTGCTATTTTGCAAGTTCTCCCACTTGGAAATCATGGAGGGGGCTGAAATTGTCATCGTAGGTGGATGTCCACTGTGAGACATAATAATTCTAAAGTATCCCGAAATATTTTACAGACTTAGGTAACAGATTAATCATGTTCACATTAAAGCAAAATTAAGATGATGCCTGAGATGAAAGCCTATATTTTGTTGTTATATTAATTCACCTTTGTATATTGGTAAAGCTAAGAGCCAAGAACACTCCATATCACTGGACATAATATAGGGTGAAATGCCCTAAATGTGCCTAATGTGGGACACCTAAGTTGTAGTGTTTGTAGGTCCAACATAAATATATTAATGTCAGTGAAACTATGGATTATCTGAAGCTGTGGGGTGTCATCAAAATCACATAACCTCTCAAATGTCCAGTCATATGAGACAGTAGCAATCATCAGAAAGGAGGGACCTTGTGTGAAAGCCACCCAAAGTGTTTTGACAAACTTGATATTAAGGAGTATAAAATAATTTTAAATATTTCAAGTGTTAAGTATTGTTATGCAATAATAGATTGTGTTTGGGCTAATGTTTTCCATTTTACTAAACAACAAATAGTCTTAAACCTTTTTATAAATTGTGACTCGAGGTTAAATCTAGCCTAAAGTTTGTCTAGTAGTTTTTGTTTTGTTTTTTCTCCAGGTTGCAAGATCTTTTTTATATTTTGCCTTCAAATAAGCTTATGCCTGCTTGATAAGCTTAAACGCGTGCAACCACACGCGTTTGTTAAGTAAAATGAACAGGAGAACAGTGAGGAATTCTGACTGTGCACTTAACTATTTTATATATAAAAATATTTATTATATATAATAACCTAGCCTATGAAAATAGTTGGCTAATGTCTTTGTAATAAATGCATAAAAACTATCATATTGTATTATTTGTCTGATGATGTTCAATTATCAATCAATCCATAACCAAGAGAATTACTAGACGATTTTCATTATCATTATTTTATTACTATCATCATCATAGATTTTGGCCTTTATCATTTCACTTTTCAGTGTCCAACATTAGGAATCACCAGATTGTCGACTGCGGAGCCAGTTTCCCACCTGCCTGTTTATATACACAGTAAAAATGCAGTGTTAAATTAACACTTAGTGTTAATTTTAACTTTCCTTCGGATCATATGGTCCCAATCTAGACAGTGTAAAAAGTACAGTTTATAGTGTTGAGTATAGTGTTTATAGTTTACACCGTGAGTGTAAAATGTTACACTTACAATTGTTGTTTAATTTTTACACTATGGGTGTTTAACTGTGTTGATTTTATTCCATTGGATTACACTATTAGTGTTAATAATAAAGTATTCTGTTCAGTGCAAAAAAATGTACACTATCATATGATGTTAATGTACAAGATCAGACATAAAATCAAGAATCTTCAGACAAATGGGCAAAGCGGTAAAGATCAATTAGTCAATCACATTCATGAGGTGTTGCACAGAAAACAAATAAAAGTTAATTAAACGTGTAAAATCATCAAATTTGCCTGGACGTAGATTTGAGCAAGATTGCAGAAAGCTACTCGACAGTTGCGTAGCATCAATAAACGCGGTTCCTCTGTCCCATCAGCGAGCAGGAATGGCTGTGTGGTCTCTTCAGTTCAATCAATGTGTTCTTTAGTCTCTGCCTAAAGATCAAAGACAAAAATAACACTCAGTCATCTATTCAACTGACCGTCTTTATATTAGTTTTCCACAATACAATCAAGCTAACTGGCAATATTTTGAGTCAGACAATAGGAAGTGACAAATGTCCAAATTTACCTTTTTGATGACAGCTTGATATGAGGACATCTTTTCAGGTCTCTTACAGTCTTTTGGTGATGGTGGAATCAAAGGAAGTATGAGCTGAATTGATCGTTGCACCATTCTAAATAACAGATGTGACAACTTCAGCAAAAAATGCATAAATATATATAGATAATCTTATTCTGAACTATAGTCGAACCTGAATTATTGGTTTCATCCTCTTTCACAGCAGATTCCGTCAGTCAGGTCCTTGAAGGTCTTGGGAAAGCCTTTCCAGGAACTTAACTGAGGTCTTCTCACCAAAAATCTAAACAAACAAAAAACAAAGTTCATCATCAAATAGTTACATAGCATAATGACAACCATATCTCTCAGGAACCATTTTGGTAATTGTTGTCAGAGTAGCGCCGTTCACTCACACCTGGCATTAACATTCATCTTGGGTGACACACAAGTAAACAACTCAAGTACAGGTGTAATCACACCCAAGACGCATTGAGATTTGATTGTTTTGATAGGGTCTAGGCCACATTATTTTATTAAAGGGTTAGTTCACCCCAAAAAAAATATTCTGTTAATTACTCACCCTAATGTTCTAAACCTGCAACACAATTTCATCTTTGAAACACAAATGAAGATATTATTGATGAAATCAGAGAGATTTCTGTCCCTTCATTTCCAGCTACGCAACTGCCACTTTGAAACTTCAAAAACTTCATGAAGACACCGTAAAACTAATCCAAAGGAATCAAGCAGTTTAGTAAATTTTATTTTTCTTCTAAAGAATGTTGATTAATAGTTGTTAGTTGATTAATGTTTATATGTGAATAAAAGTTTACATTAAAGGGTTAGTTCACCAAAAAATGAAAAATGTCATTAATTACTCACCCTCATGTCGTTCGACACTTGTAAGAACTTCGTTCATCTTCGGAACACAAATGAAGATATTTTAGTTGAAAGCTGATGGCTGAGAAAGGTAGACCTCAGATAGGCCTCCATTGACATTCAGTACATTTACACTCACAAGAACCATAAAAGCCATTAAAAACCTCGTTACAAAGTCCGTTACAAAGTCCAGCGGCTCTACAGTAATTTTAAGAAGCGACGAGAATAGTTTTTGTGCCCCCCAAAAAATCTAAACGACTTTATCCAACAAGTTATTGTCTTCCGCGTACGCCTCGGACGTGAACTCACAAAGCACCACGAAGCATGCGCGAGAATATGACGCAGATCCACCGTTCGGACACATGACCCAGAAGCGAAGAACTTTGTTTACAAGCAGAGGAAGGGAAGATGCGCATATCTAATCTGTTGAATTCTATACTGATAGTGCTTTAGGAAAAAGAAAACACTTTAAAAAAAGTTCCTCGCTCCATGTATCCGAACGGCGGATCTGCGTCATAAGCGTAAGCGTCCGAGGCATAAGCGGAAGACAATAACTTGGTGGATAAAGTCGTTATTTTGATTATTTTTTTGCCCACAAAAACTATTCTCATCGCTTCGTGAAATTACTGTAGATGGATTTTGTATCGATGTGTTTAGTGCCTTTATGGGTCTTGTGAGTGGGAATGTACTGAATGCCAATGGAGGCCTATCTGAAGCCTTTCTCAGCCATCAGCATCCAACTAAAATATCTTAATTTGTGTTCCGAAGATGAATGAAGTTCTTACGGGTGTCGAATGACATGGGGGTGAGTAATTAATGAAATAATTTTCATTTTTGGGTGAACCAACCCTTTAATCTATACATCACAAAGCAATCGAGTCTGTTCAGAATTTTGGACTAAACCACTCGGATTGGTTAATTTGGATTGGTTTTTGATCTCTTTTTTAATTTTTGAAGCGTCAAAGTGGTAATTGCGTGGACTGCAAGTGGAGGGACAGAAAGTGCTTAACTTAAAAGTATTTTTGAGTTTGGAATGACATGACGGTGAGAAATTACAACAATTTTACACTTTTGGGTCAACTAAACCGTTAACTATTTGCAGTTTATTATCTTGAATTAAAACAGAAGTGATTGATGTGTCATCATGAATCAAGACACACAATCAATCACACGTAAATTCCAGGTCTAAACAAAGGCAGATATTGTGTGGTTGCCCAGTAATGTGTTAATATTTCATGTTCATTTGTCATGTGTAAAAATTTGTATTGCACATAGAATAATATATAATGATACTTACAATTCTGGATTCATCTTCAGCATTCTGTTGCTTTCCTGAAGGGCTTCCATCCCTCAGTGTCATCAGAGTCACAGTTTGCCATCTCACGAGAGGAGCTTCCTTCACTTGACACTGCAGGGGTCTGGGTCAAGTCTATTGAAAAGGGATTTAAAATATTTCCAAAATTCAGTAATGCACTACAATTTAAATTAGTAAAATATTTTGAAATTACCCTTAATTTTGATTATGCTGAGAGCTGTCTATAAGGCATGGGTTTCAAGTTGTAAAATTATTTATATTTAAGTTTAAATATTTATTTAATCTGATTATTAAATAAACTTATATAATTTAAATGATTATTGTGAGTAATAGGGGATCTTAAAATGAACTTGGTGTACTACATTAGATTAAGACATGTTTAGAATTTATTTCACCATTATTAACTAATAGTATTTATAATGGGAACAGAAAATAGAGATTTATATTAGTAAAACATAGAGAGATTAAATATTTAGGAAATTATTTATCCCAAAATAGCATGCAGTATGAATTGATAAAGACTTATTTCAAGCTGAAGTACCTGAATGCTCTGCCAGTACGCAAATACTTGGTAACTGAATTGTAAAACAGGCGGACTTTCAGATTAGCCTTTACTCACTTTCACAATGTTTGAACTGAACGGTCATAACTGAACGGCTGGCAACGTTACAGCGTTTGTTTTCTTGACGCAGATATGACGACATGACAGACGCATATTCAGTGCGCAACGTACATATTAAGGAGTTCACACCTAAATTTAGGGCGAATAAAACGTTTTTAAACGCTCCCCCTCCTCAGTCTGCAAAAAGACTGCTTTTGTTGTTTACACTGCGCGATACAAGACACTTAAACACACTGTTAATAATGTTCATGTGTCACAAAAACGTTATTCTTTACGCGTTAATGTACTCTATAACAGAGGCACTTTTACCGTTTTCGATGAAAGGACACAACGTAACGCCACACGTAATGCTTTCAAAACAAATATAAAATTACCATTTAAAGAATGATCTCACCTGCGGAGAAAAAAGACCAAACGGAGCTGCTTCAGACCTCCTCGTCAACTTCAGTCAGACTCGTCGTAAAACCAGGCCTCTGTGTTGACTGGATGTGATCTCACCTAATTATGTTATGAAATCCTTGTGAAATATGCAAAAGCTGTGCTTACCTTACACATTGGTTAATACTGCAATAATTAATTTAAGTGCACCAAGTAGTTTTTAAGAGGTTGTGAATAGGACGTCCACTGACGTCAAGCGAGATAGCAGGAAAAAAACAGAAATTATCTTTATGAAATACACAATTTGCATGCAAAATAAATATATTTACTTTATCTCATTTAATTAATTATAATCACAAAGTGCCCATGTGGTTAAGTGATTGTAAAGCTGCATTTAGTAATTTTTTTCCAATCAGTTTTAGGCTATTCGTTTTTATTTTTATGTAAAACAGATACATTTCCATTCACCATTTAGGTCTGAGTTGGATGAAGATAGCCAAAACTGTGCTGCCAAGATGTAGTAACAATATATAGTAATAGTGCGTTATAAATAAAATCTATTATTATTAATACATCTTGCGATATTACAAAATCCCGCGATAGGATATTATCTCGCGAGATATGCTCTCCCGGAAGGCCGGACAGGACCGTTGTTGAACAACCCATAGACAGTAAAAGAAATGGACGGAGGGTTCCCATTGACGTCAACGGCGAAAGAATGAAGTCAACCTAGGGGCACTCACTTCCTGATGGCTGAGCGAACTGCGCAGGCTCAGACTAAGCTTGACGACGTAGATGTGACGTGAGCCTCCTGTCTGACAGCTGTGAGTCTTCTAGTAGATGTGGAAAGCGAAATCTGAATCACGTTGTTTAAATATTTTCTCCAGTTGCTTTTGGCTCACTATGGGCTTCTCCCCATTCTTCCCCCTTGACTTTATCAGACTAGTCTCCAGGACATGTCTCCACGTCCCCCCGACTGTCTCATAGACAGTAAAAGATTGCCTGCGAGCGTCTCCTCAGGTCTATACGGTAATTTCTCAACTGTGCGACAGGGTCGCGTTGGTTATGACGCAATCATTAGCCTATTTTTTACAAAAACAGCTTCTGCGGGGCGATAGTGTAAGATACAAGGTAATGGAGCCTTTTATACATTGTCGTGTTTCTTTAGAAATAAACAATGGACAAATGGAGTCTTTAAACGTCTCAGATGCAAAGTTATTCACTGTCAAAGTGACTCAAAAATGAATGGGAGTCAATGGGATGCTAACAGCAGGTGATGGCTTGGTTAGCAATGGCAGCCCCTAGGGGTGGAACGCTTTCCGAGCGCTAGATTACCCCCTTGGAACAACCACGAGGAGAGGAATTGAGGAGTTGTATCGATATAATAGGCTTGTTTGAGATGCGCCTTGCCTCGCCTGAAATAAAGGCGAGACTAGGCGGCTGCAGTGAGGGGAGGAGTGAAAAAAGTTCAGGCAAGCCGGACACTTCGCTCTTCTCGTAGTGGATCAGACACCTGCGAGATCAGTTGCAGATATCGCGGGATTCACACTCGTGCGCTGTGTTGCTGATAAACTGGATGTAATTTAAGTTCTGTTGCTTTTATATGAAAACAAATATTATGAACAAGACACCCAACGTTTTTGTTATTTATTTCCATTCAAAAGGCCTGTTTATCAAGCATTTTTACTTTAATTACATACATGTTTTTATATATTTTTATTAATATGACAACAATCACATAACCAACAGAGAGATCGCACTCTCCGAGAGTTTGAGAATATCCAAACATAATTGATACACATTAAAACATGATATCAGAGTTTTAAAATCAAACGTTTAAAAAAAACAGCCTTACATCACGGTTGTTTAAACCAATAAGCATTAAGCTGTTTCGTCAGCAAGTCGTTTCCCATCGTGCTTTTGGTCAGCGCAGTCGGTGGAGAGCAAGCGGCAACCTCCCGCGATCTCTCTTGAAGCCAATACGGAAGTAATGTAAACTGCAATTCGTCAACTGGCCACTAGGGACAGGCTCCAGAAGGGAGCAGAATCTCATTGAGCCCCATGTTAAAATTCTCAACTTTAAAGCAGAAAAAAACATGTTTACAGCCTGGTACAAATTGTGGTTTTGGCTTATAAGGCTAATTTTGATCTTCATGACAACTCTGAGGGGGGTGAATTTTTTTATAACTCATTCGTTTACGTAATATAAAGCCTTAAGGTTCTGCATAATTAAGGGCGTGGTTACAAGTGGATAGCCATTTATCCGCCGTCTATAGTTATTGCATCACCTCAGCTCCGCGCACATCCCGCCTTTTTGCCCATTTTCTGTTATCCGGGAGTGACACGCGATGACTCGCTCACAAGATGGCAACGCCCAGCTCGCCCCTACTTTAAGCTTCAGAACGGCTTATCGGAATCCTATGGGTGACGTCACGGACACTACGTCCATATTTTTTTACAGTCTATGGTGGAGAGCAACTGCGCTCGACTGCAGAATCCGACACATCCGCCTTGCCATCGCGAGAGATTTTTGACATGCGTCAGCATGACATCAGAGCAAGGCGGACCGCCCTCGGACACATTTCTAACCGGCATGCATCTCGTGCTGATCACCGGTGATCGGTTCTGCGCAGATTTTGCTCATCTCAAATAAGCCTATTATTAAAAATCTACTGTTGGGTACGTACATTTTGGGTTATTTGATTAACATGCTTGAGTTTTACTTTTTTTACACGAATGAAATGGAAGAAATTATGCTACATTGAACGTAATAATAATAAATAATAATAGATTTTATTTATAATGCACTTTTCATTCCGAAGAATCTCATAGTGCAACAGGGGGGGGGGGGGGGGGATAACACAAAAAATGAATAAAAAGTAAAAATATAGAATACTACAAACAATCAACCAACACAGAAAACAGAACAGAAACAGAGCTGATGGTGAACAGAAACAGAGCTGATGGTGAACAGAAAACAGCTGATGGTGGAAGTCTCTGTTAGCTCCGCAGCACACTGTGGTCCACTCCATGTTTTAAATTTCTCCCAGCGGCAGTGTGTCCTGATGATATTGCCGAGGCAGGACAGCTGAAGACCAGATGATGGGTCTTCGTGACGATTCAAACGATGGGGATCGCTGCAGCACCATGCAGGAGGCAGAACATTTTTCCGGGGACTTCTGTGCTTTCCTGAAGGGCTTCCATCCCTCACTGTCATCAGAGTCACAGTTTGCCATCTCACGAGAGGAGCTTCCTTCACTTGACACTGCAGGGGTCTGGGTCAAGTCTATTGAAAAGGGATTTAAAATATTTCCAAAATTCAGTAATGCACTACAATTTAAATTAGTAAAATATTTTGAAATTACCCTTAATTTTGATTATGCTGAGAGCTGTCTATAAGGCATGGGTGTCAAGTTGTAAAATTATTTATATTTAAGTTTAAATATTTATTTAATCTGATTATTAAATAAACTTATATAATTTAAATGATTATTGTGACTAATAGGGGATCTTAAAATGAACTTGGTGTACTACATTAGATTAAGACATGTTTAGAATTTATTTCACCATTATTAACTAATAGTATTTATAATGGGAACAGAAAATAGAGATTTATATTAGTAAAACATAGAGAGATTAAATATTTAGGAAATTATTTATCCCAAAATAGCATGCAGTATGAATTGATAAAGACTTATTTCAAGCTGAAGTACCTGAATGCTCTGCCAGTACGCAAATACTTGGTAACTGAATTGTAAAACAGGAGGACTTTCAGATTAGCCTTTACTCACTTTCACAATGTTTGAACTGAACGGTCATAACTGAACGGCTGGCAACGTTACAGCGTTTGTTTTCTTGACGCAGATATGACGACATGACAGACGCATATTCAGTGCGCAACGTACATATTAAGGAGTTCACACCTAAATTTAGGGCGAATAAAACGTTTTTAAATGCTCCCCCTCCTCAGTCTGCAAAAAGACTGCTTTTGTTGTTTACACTGCGCGATACAAGACACTTAAACACACTGTTAATAATGTTCATGTGTCACAAAAACGTTATTCTTTACGCGTTAATGTACTCTATAACAGAGGCACTTTTACCGTTTTCGATGAAAGGACACAACGTAACGCCACACGTAATGCTTTCAAAACAAATATAAAATTACCATTTAAAGAATGATCTCACCTGCGGAGAAAAAAGACCAAACGGAGCTGCTTCAGACCTCCTCGTCAACTTCAGTCAGACTCGTCGTAAAACCAGGCCTCTGCGTTGACTGGATGTGATCTCACCTAATTATGTTATGAAATCCTTGTGAAATATGCAAAAGCTGTGCTTACCTTACACATTGGTTAATACTGCAATAATTAATTTAAGTGCACCAAGTAGTTTTTAAGAGGTTGTGAATAGGACGTCCACTGACGTCAAGCGAGATAGCAGGAAAAAAACAGAAATTATCTTTATGAAATACACAATTTGCATGCAAAATAAATATATTTACTTTATCTCATTTAATTAATTATAATCACAAAGTGCCCATGTGGTTAAGTGATTGTAAAGCTGCATTTAGTAATTTTTTTCCAATCAGTTTTAATTCGTTTTTATTTTTATGTAAAACAGATACATTTCCATTCACCATTTAGGTCTGAGTTGGATGAAGATAGCCAAAACTGTGCTGCCAAGATGTAGTAACAATATATAGTAATAGTGCGTTATAAATAAAATCTATTATTATTAATACATCTTGCGATATTACAAAATCCCGCGATAGGATATTATCTCGCGAGATTTGCTCTCCCGGAAGGCCGGACAGGACCGTTGTTGAACAACCCATAGACAGTAAAAGAAATGGACGGAGGGTTCCCATTGACGTCAACGGCGAAAGAATGAAGTCAACCTAGGGGCACTCACTTCCTCATGTCCTGATGATATTGCCGAGGCAGGACAGCTGAAGACCAGATGATGGGTCTTCGTGACGATTCAAACGATGGGGATCGCTGCAGCACCATGCAGGAGGCAGAACATTTTTCCGGGGACTTCTGTGGACACACCGGGGTCGGCGCAGAAGTCCAAGCCGCTCCACGGCCGCAATGCAGGACGGAACAGCGGCGCAGCCGAGAAGCGGAACATCCCAACATCATGCCGGACGCCGATTACGATGGCCCAGATGACGCTAGCCCGGTGCAAACTTCAGCCACCATGCAGCTTAAGCCCAAGGGAGACCACCAGTGAGCAGTCGCGGCGAGAAACATCAAATGTCCTCCAAACCAGAACCAACCAACCGCAGCAATTCAAACATAAACATAAGAAGTGGTGGAAAACGGCGAAACGAGGAACAACGTCCTCTCAGTGGCTGCCAGCAATCAGCAACAGCCCCAATTGTAGCTCTGACTGTTAGACTAGTCACAAACATAAGGAAATAAAATAAAATCTAAATCTAATAGTACAGTAACATGATTTGTGGGTGGAGAAGCGGCGAACAGACGACGCCAGCGTCCTCTCCCCCACGTTGCCTAGCAACATCCATAGAATACCGTTGTATAAGTATGTTAAATGATACAGTCAAAGTTATTACTGTAACTTATTAATGTATCCTTTATATGATGTACTTTGGGCCATATGCCAATCAAAAAAATATTTTTTTCCTTAATATAATTTGTATTGGTACCATTTATCTATTTAGGGGACATCAGCCCACCTGTCTTTCACTTTCTCACAGACACAAACCTAGTTAAGGGTCTTTCTCACAGACACACACCTAGTTAAGGGTCTTTCTCACAGACACACACCTAGTTAAGGGTCTTTCTCACAGACACACACCTAGTTAAGGGTCCTTCTCACAGACACACACCTAGTTAAGGGTCCTTCTCACAGACACAAACCTAGTTAAGGGTCCTTCTCACAGACACACACCTAGTTAAGGGTCCTTCTCACAGACACACACCTAGTTAAGGGTCCTTCTCACAGACACACACCTAGTTAAGGGTCTTTCTCACAGACACACACCTAGTTAAGGGTCATTCTCACACTTAGTTAAGGTCATTCACACACCTAGTTAAGGGTCCTTCTCACAGACACACACCTAGTTAAGGGTCCTTCTCACAGACACACACCTCGTTAAGGGTCCTTCTCACAGACACACACCTAGTTAAGGGTCTTTCTCACAGTCACACAGCTAGTTAAGGGTCTTTCTCACAGTCACACAGCTAGTTAAGGGTCTTTCTCACAGACACACACCTAGTTAAGGGTCTTTCTCACAGACGCACACCTAGTTAAGGGTCTTTCTCACAGACGCACACCTAGTTAAGGGTCTTTCTCACAGACACACACCTAGTTAAGGGTCTTTCTCACAGACACACACCTAGTTAAGGGTCTTTCTCAAAGACGCACCCTTCTCACAGACACACACCTAGTTAAGGGTCTTTCTCACAGTCACACACCTAGTTAAGGGTCTTTCTCACAGTCACACACCTGGTTAAGGGTCTTTCTCACAGTCACACACCTAGTTAAGGGTCTTTCTCACAGTCACACACCTAGTTAAGGGTCTTTCTCACAGTCACACACCTAGTTAAGGGTCTTTCTCACAGTCACACACCTAGTTAAGGGTCTTTCTCACAGTCACACAGCTAGTTAAGGGTCTTTCTCACAGTCACACACCTAGTTAAGGGTCTTTCTCACAGTCACACAGCTAGTTAAGGGTCTTTCTCACAGTCACACAGCTAGTTAAGGGTCTTTCTCACAGTCACACACCTAGTTAAGGGTCTTTCTCACAGACACACACCTAGTTAAGGGCCTTTATCACAGTCACACACCTAGTTAAGGGTCTTTCTCACAGTCACACACCTAGTTAAGGGTCTTTCTCACAGTCACACACCTAGTTAAGGGTCTTTCTCACAGTCACACAGCTAGTTAAGGGTCTTTCTCACAGTCACACACCTAGTTAAGGGTCTTTCTCACAGTCACACAGCTAGTTAAGGGTCTTTCTCACAGTCACACAGCTAGTTAAGGGTCTTTCTCACAGTCACACACCTAGTTAAGGGTCTTTCTCACAGTCACACACCTAGTTAAGGGTCTGTCTCACAGTCACACACCTAGTTAAGGGTCTTTCTCACAGTCACACACCTAGTTAAGGGTCTTTCTCACAGTCACACACCTAGTTAAGGGTCTGTCTCACAGTCACACACCTAGTTAAGGGCCTTTCTCACAGACACACAGCTAGTTAAGGGTCTTTCTCACAGTCACACACCTAGTTAAGGGCCTTTCTCACAGTCACACACCTAGTTAAGGGTCTTTCTCACAGACACACACCTAGTTAAGGGTCTTTCTCACAGACACACACCTAGTTAAGGGTCTTTCTCACAGTCACACACCTAGTTAAGGGTCTTTCTCACAGTCACACAGCTAGTTAAGGGTCTTTCTCACAGTCACACACCTAGTTAAGGGTCTTTCTCACAGACACACAGCTAGTTAAGGGTCTTTCTCACAGTCACACACCTAGTTAAGGGTCTTTCTCACAGTCACACAGCTAGTTAAGGGTCTTTCTCACAGTCACACAGCTAGTTAAGGGTCTTTCTCACAGACACACACCTAGTTAAGGGTCTTTCTCACAGACACACACCTAGTTAAGGGTCTTTCTCACAGACACACACCTAGTTAAGTTTTTTTTTTTTAGGGCAGCACAGTGGTATTGAAGAGGGAGCGGACAGATGCTGATCCCCCAACTGATGGACCCATCTAACACCCATTTAAAGCAGAACATCTTTTATACAATAAAATAAAATGTAGTTTTTTAATGTGTTGATTGTTTTTATTATTATATAATTGTACTATTTTTATAGATTTTTGTCATTTTCCCATGTAGCACTTTTGAGATTCTTCGGAATGAATGTATTATTATTATTATTATTATTATGTATTATAGTACATTAAAATGTATTATTATTATTATTATTATTATTAATAATAATAAACATGTTGTTCCATTGTTTTTTTATTTAGCTGTACTCCATTAAGCTATTTTGAGAATAAATGCATGTAATTTACCTCACATTTTCCCTTTTATTCATTAATATATATATATATATATATATATATATATATATATATATATATATATATATATATATATATATATATATATATATATATATATATATATATATATATATATATTCTCTTCCCTCAGATGCTGTGAAGAGGTGGAACCCGAAAGCTCCAGACTCTGAGATTGATGCAGCGATGGAGGAACACCTGAATCCCTATACAGGAAGAGCTGGGGTGGTGCTTACAAAAATGAGCCAAACAACTTTAATGTGTTTAAGCCAGGGATAGTTCACCCAAAAATGAAAATTGTTATCCCTTTCTATGTTCTGCTGAGCACAAAAATATTTGGAAGCCAGTTTTTAACCAAGCAGATATAACCTCCCATTAACTAACATTATATTATTTGCCTAGTTTAGTAATGTGTTTTGAGATCTCGTTCGGTTACAAACGTTCTTCCAAATATCTTTGTGTTCAGCAGAACATAGAAAGGTATACCGGTTTGAAACATGACAGAATTTTCATTTTTGGGTGAACTATCCCTTTATAGGCAGTAGGCATGTGCGATATCAATTTTTCATGTTGCGATTAATTGATGAAGTTTTATCACGATATACGATATTATCACGATATTGAAATAAGTTGCAAAAAAAAGTGTTGCCATAGCATAACAGCTTTAAGAACTATTTTTGTAAGAACAAAAATAACTGAATGTTTAAATACAATAATGCACCAAAAATATATACAGCTCTGGAAAAAATTAAGAGATCCCTCTTGAGAAATCAATGTGAAATGGTCTCTTTATATTTTTCAGAGCTGTAAAAGTACAATTTTCAAACAGATTAAATTGCAAAAGAATTAGGCTATAAAGAACAACAGGTAGGCTTACAAATTACAATAAGGTCTCATTAGTTTATGCATTAACTAAGATTGAGCAATAGCTACATTTGGTACAGAAAGTATAATGTTTTTGTTAATGTTAGTTAAGAAATACTGATCATTGTTAGTTTTATCTTAGGTCCATTAACAAAGTTATTTTGATTTTGATTTTAATGTTATTAAACAGTAACTAAGAAATTAACATAGAATGATTAATTCTTTATAAGTATTTTTCATTGTCAGTTTGGTGAATAATGAATTAACATGTTAACTAATGAAGTCGTGTCTCAAAGTTTTACTGAACAATAACAGAACGTTCTAATTATTAGGGCATGTTGAAGTCCAGATTAAAACATAAAAATGTTTAAGTTTGAAAATAAATAGCCTATTAAGTATTTGGTGCTTTGATGAACAACATTGAGATTACAAAAACGAATGGCTGTTTTAAAAACTACACGTGGTTTTTGTTTGTTTGCGGGGTTCCCGGGGTAACAGCCGCATTCTGCAGTTTATCAGCGCCCTCTGCTGTCACTGAGCGGCACTTCAGCAGCGCGTCTCCTTCACCGGTTCAGTCATGTGCAAACGCACGTTGGGCTTGTTTATATCTGAGCGCGTGTCCCTTTGACGCAGAATACAGCGGTTTTGAGCATTTATACGGTTGATGGGCAAAGTATTCTTGAATGCATTATAAAAAAATTATAAATTGTTAATAAATTATTATTTACGATATTTTAAAGTGCCCACGATAACAATATCGTGCATATTCATTATCGTGATAAATCGCATTATCGAAAATCGGCACATGTCTAATAGGCAGTAACACTTTACAATAAGGTTGTATCAGTTAACATTAGTTAATGCATTAGTTAACATGAAACGAGCAATGCATTTGTTACTGTGTATTTGTTAATCTTTGTTAACGTTAGTTAATAAAAATACAGCTGTTCATGTTAGTTCACAGTGCATTAACTAATGTTAACAAGATATTAATGCATTAGTAAATGTTGAAATTAACATTAACAAAAATAAATAAATGCTTTATAAGTGCAGTTCATTATAAGTTAATGTTAACTTTGAACCTTATTGATGTTATCTTGAAGGCTAATAATTCAGTATTTTGAATTTGGTATTTTAGTTTGGTTAACAGATGTTAAACAATGATGAAAAATAAATAAAGAGGAAAAGTCGTGGCTGTTCAAAACAATAAAATGTTGTGGTAAATCAGAACATGCTGTTTTTTTTTTGCTTATGTCCACAATGTGTTCTTGTTTGTGATGCACGTGATTAAAACGTTGTATGGAGGTTCAGGTCTGACTGGACCTATTTTGGACCTTTTTTGAACCTTTGTCAAGATGTGTTAAACCTCACGTCATAACTGATTGCCTTTCACGATGTTACACAATAGGTGTGTAATTATTTTATATATGCAGGCTTATAAATACACGTAAATTATGTAGCAACACATTTAAACAGCCAGAAGACGTCGCATTTAGACGCCCAGGGACGCGCAGAAGAGACGTGCAGTTCACGGCCAGATGACGTCAAAGACGTCGGTTCAACTTTCATTTTGGAACTATTTTTCAACCGTGACGGGACGTGTAGGATTGACGTCTTTTCAACGGTCATTAAACATCCAAATGTTTGCTGGGTGTCAACAAACCAAAGTGAAAGAAGCTAAACGTATACATAACAAATTATTAGCACATTCCAACAAGTTTATTTTAAACGTAAAATCACCTTCATCCAGGAAATCAAATCGGCATGAGAAACTTTCACATTCTTCTGTACATCTCGGCATCATGAACTCGAAGAGCTTCCTTATTCCTGACAAAACATGCCGTTAATCATTTCTAAATGTTTTCACCATCATATTTGACTAAAATATTAACAAATATATTTACTATTTCATTTTAGAAAGAGAAAAGCTATTCAACCTACCTGCTCGGTTGCATGAATATAAAATGGCGTCGTCGTCTCGTGAGGCAGCAGTCATCGAAGGGCGGAGTCAAGAATACTTTTGCACTTTCAGTGTAAAAATAAAATTTACACTATGTAGAACACCATAATTACACTAAAGAGGAGTACTCTTTAAAACTCTATATTGTTAATTTAACTATTTGGGAATAAATAACTTTTAACACTGCAAATTTTACTGTGTACCCCAGTTGAATATGCATAGGCACGATTAGCATAATGATATGTCTCCGAATAGAGAGCTCTGTAATGCAATTGTTACTAGTAAGAATTGCTATTGCAGAGCTCTGTAATTCAATTTGTACTAGTAACAATTCAATTGTAGAGCTCTCTAATTGCAATTCTTACTAGTAACAATTCAATTAGAGAGCTCTGTAATTTAATTATAGAGCTCTATAATCAAATTGTTACTAGTAACAATTGAATTAGAGTATGGGAGGCCGTTTCAGCATAAAAACGTTCCAACGTTACTCGTCGTAATTATATTTTTACTAGTAACAATTCAATTAAAGAGCTCTATAATTCAATTTGTACTAGTAACAATTACAATTATAGAGCTCTATAATTCAATTTTTACTAGTAACAATTACAATTATAGAGCTCTATAATTGTATTATTACTAGTAACAATTATGATTGTAGAGCTCTCTAAATGTATTATTACTAGTAACAATTATGATTATAGAGCTCTCTAATTCAATTGTTACTAGTAACAATTCCAATTAGAGAGCTCTACAATTCATTTATTACTAGTCATATGTCTTCCATTCATTTTTAATTATAGAGCTCTGTAATTCAATTGTTACTAGTAACAATTGGGATTATAGAGCTCTCTAATTGAATTGTTACTAGTAACAATTACAATTGTAGAGCTCTCTAATTGAATTGTTACTAGTAACAATTGGGATTATAGAGCTCTGTAATTCAATTGTTACTAGTAACAAATACGATTAGAGAGCTCTCTAATTGAATTGTTACTAGTAACAATTCAATTAGAGAGCTCTGTAATTCAATTATAGAGCTCTGCAATTACACATATCCTTAATGTGTATTTTTACTAGTAATAAATCATTTGAAGAGCTCTGTAATTCAATTGTTACTTTTGATTGAGAGCTCTCTAATCGTAATTGTTACTATCTGTAATGTTCTCAGTCAACTGAGAACCAGCCTGGGAGTCGCAATCACCCTCCTTAACATCCATAGGAATGAGGAAATGGTGACAGCTTGTAAAGATCTTTGATGGAATCATGTCCTCATGTTCTGATATCAAAGATACTTTGCGGATCTTTGACATGTGTAAGTTCAATTGCGTTTGCAATAATTCACATCTATATTTTTTTCACAATATTTTATGTATATGTGTGTATTTAACACACATACACTCATAATATATATATATATATATATATATATATATATATATATATATATATATATATATATATATATATATATATATATATAGATTGATTGGTTTGTTAAATACACAAAATATTGCAGTGTTATTACTGTATTATGTTTAATACAGTATCTCTTCAGTTTAAACCATAAATGCATGCTGTACATTCTAGTGGACATCTGAAAATCTCGGGATAAAAATGTGTAAAAAAAACCACCCTTTTCAAATCTTGCCCTAATAATTGTTTTATTAGAACATTATGCATTTTTATCCACTTTTAAACAGTTATAGAAAGAAACCCATGAACATTGATAGGTGTTATAGATATAAACAATCAAAAGCTCAATAAATGGCTAATCTGATTTTTTTTCCCATAATTACAATCATTTGTATTCTTAGATTACAAATCAATATAAAAGATATAGAAATTATAAAGAAATACATGCACAGATAATTGTGTTTGTAACATTCAGGTGTTAATGTGGAATTTCTTGCAAAGAAGGAAAGGAAGCTGGTGATTTTAGATTGATTGGAGTATCAGCGATAAAAGAGAAGCACGGCTGCTTCAGTTATCTCTTTGGAAGCACTCCATCCTGCATTAGTACCATAGCCATCCCAGTCAAAACTCGCAAAGTCCCCACACTGTCTAGGGAACCCCTCAGGAAAGTGTCCACCTCCACCAATACAGAACTGCAAGAAATATGAGTAGATTACTAACAACAAAACATTCACTTCTTCAAATGACATTAGTGCACTTGGTTTATTTCCAATGTAATGTGTATTACTATTAATGCGTTTGCTATTTATAAACACTGTAATATAAATTATTGATTATCAGCATGTCACAAATGCTGTTCATAGACAATCATTTAATTAATCCAGAATAATATTTTAACTCACATGTTCAGTGTGACAGTTGGTTGGTTTGACACCAGAACAAAGAGCCATGGCTGCCTTTTCAGTATTGAAGACTCTGAATGAGATGAATCCAGGAGTAAATATTGCTGTGGAAAATGCACAGAACATATCATTGATGATAATCTGTCATGCACACATGACATGGCTTCGTCTAAGTGAATGGATCTCAACGATGATGATGCCTTGTCAATTTTACACCATCACTTAACACAGATTTTTTGACTGTTCATTGATGCAGCCACTTTCATTAAAATATTTGAAAAATATTGGCTGGTTAAATGAAGGTAAAAAAGCCTTACTTCTTGAATGGGGACCATAGAGATTTTTATTGTATTCCGCATTTCCGACATCATACACTATTGGAATAGAAGGCCCATTATCAGTGAGGCATGACCCTATCCCAAACCTCACAGGGAATTTCTGGGAAAATTGAAAGGAAAACAAAATTAATATTTTTGTAATACCATTTAAAAAAGTTTTTTTTATGAATGTTTTAAACCCAAAATTGTTGAAGTTTATCTGACCTTGAATAAATTGTAAAGGTTTCCTCCATGGAGAGTTAAGAAGTGATTCTCAGTGTGGTATCGCAGGAGGGAGGCAGGAGACCAGTGGTCCAACTCCATATTATTTGGAACATGCCACACAGACACATCTTTTGCGGCAATGTCAAAATATCCAGGATTCTGTGGCAGAAAGGAAACAGACTGTCATTTCAGATTCTAAATAAACATCCTTTGATCATTACTCTATTGTCACAGTGTCCTTTATGTTGCTTCTATTTTACTATGACTGGAAAACCATACAAATTTTACTAAAAAGAATACCTTATAATCATCACTTGTAGAGGCTTCTGCAGTTCCAAATGTGACTGTGTTTTCCCATGCTCCGTCACCATCAGGCCAGTTTGGGCTACTGCCCTGCTGACTAGACCAGCGATCACCTACAGTACATTTTCCATACATGTTGTTTTCATGAACACTGGCAACCAGCGTCCAGCCTCCACCAGCAGTGGTCATATCACAGAATGTCTGGTAAATGACCCCTCTTGATGAGTTCAGATAGTATAGGCCATCTGTTTGGACAGAAGCACTCCAGAGTCACTTAAATACAGTTGTTGCTTAAGATAAAATATTTATAATTTAAAATGACCGTACCATCATTAATCTGATACTTTTCACGAAGTTCTTTGCAGCTTCGAGCAGTATATTTAATTCTGTCCTGAGGTATATCTGGTGCTTCTTGTTGATCCCCTGGAATGTGAGACAAAGATTTAGTGGAATATATTGTGATAACATTTATGATTAATTAATTTTAATCAAAAAACACATTACTTACAAATGATTACACTTGCAGTCTCACAGAGCCATGCATTCAGTGCAAGACTGAACAGGATCCCTAGAGATGTTTTTGTAAACATGATCTGCAAACAAAGGAGAAAAGTTATTCAAAACTACAATTAAACAATATATTTTAAGATTACATTTGTATGGTAGGCTACACAAATTCTTACATTTATTTCTTGTCTTGTGTTTCTCTCCTCTGAGTTGAGCACTGTCGAGGCTTTTGGCTTCTGGATGGGTCAGAGAATAAAGCTCAGGCATACTTTCCCAGTACTTATACTCAGGAGCGTAACAGAAAGATACTGCTTCCCCGAATATTACACATCATAATATCCTACTTCATAAATCACCCAGTCTGTTGATGAAGATGGCTGCCCGATAGTCCGTAATTTGAGAATTAAATTTGCTTTGTAAAATGTATACTGACCTAAGTAATTCGTGCATGGCAGTACTTAGAAAAATGATTAAATAAGCAGATAAAGCTATGTGTGTGCATGGGAACCGAGAACTGACGGAAGTCTAAACTTTATCTAAACCCGTGTCATCGATGTCAAACAAGTCCTCATGGGATTTTAGGCTTTTGGCAAACATTTGTTATAGCCTACGTGGCACTCAGTAAATTAACGTTTTATAGACTCTGCGCATTTTATGTTATTCTAGCCCTAACAAACTTATACATGAACAAACCCTTTGAATTGCACACAGCATATTCAAAAAAATAAAAAAAATATTTTCATAGCACAAGACAAGCATGATGGTCATTTGGTGGCTAGATGGTCACATGATGGCCTAATACATAACTTTTAGGCAAAGTACCCACAGTTGTCTACTACAAGTGGCAATAGTGGCGTTCACGGGGGGATTACCTCTGCTCCTTTGAAAGTGAAAGTGTCCTTTTCGATCGCACTACAGTGCCGAGCGCGTTTTCTACCGAGGGGTAGAATTTTACCTTTTTTATGCCTGGTTAAGACTACAAGATATTGTTACGATAGTTACTGTGTCAGATTACGCAATTTTTACTCCTAAAATCTTGTTGTGTCCTGGACTAGAAACATGTCAAACTACACGCTACTCGACCAATCATCTTTAAGAAACAAGAGTGTAAACAAACGATGTCTGAAGCAGCGTGTTTTGGCTGTTTTATGTTTAGAAAAGTGCAAAAATAGAAAGAAAACCCAACAAAGGACATGTTCCTGTCTTGCTGGAAGAGAACATTATGGGCTGTCAATCCTTCAAAGAGAACTTGAGGTAAAATATTGTTGTTTTTATATTGAATATATTTAATTATTAGCAGGGCCGGCCCTGACCAATTTGCTGCCCATGGCAAGATTTTACTTGCCCCTTGTATCAAGATTTTTATATGTTGGTTGTGTTTTTATAATTTTAAAAATAAACACACACACACACACACACACACACACACACACACACACACACACACACACACACACACACACACACACACACACACACACACACACACACACACACACACACACACACACACGTCTGGTTCACTATCTTTGTGGGGACTCTCCATAGACTTAATGGTTTTTATACCGTACAAACCGTATTTTCTATCCCCTACACTGCCCCTAAACCTACCCATCACAGGAAAAATTCTGCATTTTTAGTTTCTCAAAAAAACATATCCTGTATGATTTATAAGCATTTTGAAAAGTGGGGACCGGCTCACTTTTCAATGAGCCGGCTGAAAAGTTACTACTACTATTACTATCCTTATGTATCCACAATGTAATATAAACATGGACACACACACACACACACACACACACACATATACAAAAATGTGTGTATATCCTCCACTAAACTATTCATGCTCATGTTTTCACCTGAATTAAACTTTTTAAGAAATGTTTATATTTAGTGTGCATTTTATTTTATTTTCTAGCTATTTTAGATAAACCTGTAGGCTATATAAATATCATTACTAATTTCAGAAAATACATTTTACAAACGCCATATATCCCCTTACAATTGCACAACTGAGTAAAAACATAGGCTATTATGTTTAGCCTATGTTTAAAAACATAGACTCTAGTAATTTGGCACATAGTGTGACGATGAGAAAGCATAGTCGCGGATCAAAAAAACACTCTTCCGTTCCGATTAGAACATCAAACAGGTTCTCCCCACTCAGTGACGCACCCACTGAGGATCCTGTTGAAAGTGCCCTAGTTATTGGCGATTCTATTACACGGAATGTGAAAATAGAGACACCAGCCACCATAGTCACATGTTTACCGGGAGCCAGAGCGCCTGACATCAAAGCAAATTTAAAAGTGCTGGCTAAAGCTAATCGTAAATTCTCTAAGTTCTCTAAGTAATTATTATTCACGTTGGCACTAATGATGTTCGACTTCGCCAGTCGGAGATCACCAAAATTAACATTAAAGAGGTGTGTAAACTCGCAAGTACGATGTCAAAGGCCGTATTTTTCTCTGGTCCTCTCCCTGCGAAAAGGAGTGATGAAATAGTTAGCAGATTATCATCACTCAATGGCTGGTTGTCTAAGTGGTGTCTGCAAAATAACATAGGTTTCATAGACAATTGGAAAAGTTTTTGGGGCAGACCTGACCTGTTGAAGATAGACGGCATTCATCCCTCCTGGGCTGGTGCTGCTCTTCTCTCTAGTAATTTGGCACATAGTCTTAAAGCTAAACCTTGACTCACTGGGGCCCAGGTCAGGAAGCAGACAAACTGGCTAAACCAACCGTCTGCTAGCTGTCTCACGTCACCAAAGTCAGCTAAATCCCAGCACATAGAGACTCTTTCACCTAGATATTATCATATAGAGACTGTGTCTGTTCCCCAAATTAGTAAATACAAAAAACGTCTCGGTTACGTATGTAACCCTCGTTCCCTGAGGAGGGAACGGAGACGTAACGTCAGTGACTGACGAATGGGGGTTTCGCTTAGAAGCCTGTCATCTCCGAGACTAGAAAGTGCCCAATGGCAGTGCCAATGCCATGGGCATGCGAGATTTGCATGCGTAACTCCGCCTACCCACGTGGGTATATAAGGAAGTAGCTGGCATCATCGCATTATGTTTTACCTGCTGAGGAGCCAAGTTGAACTCCGTTCCAGCGGTACAGCGGATGTGGCAGGGAACGAGGGTTACATACGTAACCGAGACGTTCCCTTTCGTTCAGTCACTCCGACGTAACGTCAGTGACTGACGAATGGGGGTCCCAATACAATAACGCCACTCGGCTGTCTTCCAGTGCCCTGTGCAAGCGTGAGAACCCTGATGCAAGTAGACGGTCAAAGGCCTCTACTTAACGCAGGAATACCAAGGTACACTGGGAGGCATATTCCAGGAGGAGATATGCGCCAAGATGCCTACCCGTAGGGAGGACTTAGGGATACACGTATGACCCCGGGGGGCTGCATACGGAAGATCACTGGGGTACCAGCCGAAGGTGGATTTTTAACCCCAGGAGGTGGCAAGGTTGCCAAGGGAATACACCCGCTCAGGGAGGCTTACGGTGGAAATACACATGTGGGGGTCGCCGGAGGGGAACCATGCACATGGGGGACCTGGCCGGACACGAGTGTCTGGGCTAAGGGCAGACTTACTGGCGTCGGCGTCGTCAGTGCTGGAGGAGCTCAGGGCTCTCGGGGAACTCACCTGAGAAGAATATCGCACGTATCCAGTCCGTGGAGTGGAATGGCGAGCAAGCGAAGACACCTGAGCCAATCCATTACCGGCCACTTGTAGAGGCGAGTACATAGTCGGAAACAGGCTCCACTCAGAGGTTATAAAACCTGGCGAATGTGTTTGGTGTCGCCCAGCCTGCAGCTCTGCAGATGTCTGTCAGCGGAGCGCCATGTGCTAAAGCCCAAGAGGAGGCCACACTCCGGGTGGAATGGGCCCTGACCCCAAGGGGACATGGGCGTCCCTGCTGCTGGTAAGCCAAAACAATGGTGTCCACTATCCAGTGAGACAGCCTTTGCTTTGAGAGAGCCTTCCCTTTCAGCTTCCCACCATAACAGACAAAGAGCTGGTCTGAGGTCCTGAAACACTGCGTCCTGTCTACGTAAGCGCGAAGAGCGCGTACTGGACAGAGCAATGCCAAGGCTGGGTCTGCCTCCTCCAAAGGCAGCGCTTGCAGGTTCACCACCTGGTCTCTGAACGGAGTGGTGGGAACCTTGGGCACATATCCAGGCCGGGGTCTCAGGATCACGTGAGAGTCGGCCGGCCCGAATTCCAGGCACGCTTCGTCAACCGAAAATGCCTGCAGGTCCCCTACCCTCTTGATGGAGGCCAGTGCGGTCAGGAGCGCTGTCTTCATAGACAAGAACTTAACATCTACCGACCGCAAAGGCTCAAATGGGGCCCTCTGCAGAGCACTTAGAACTACTGAGAGGTCCCAAGAGGGTACGAGAGGAGCACGAGGAGGATGTAGTCTCCTCGCACCCCTCAGGAACCTGATGACCAGGTCGTGCTTACTTACCGTTTTCCCGTCCAGGAGGTCATGGTAAGCGGCGATAGCGGCCACATAAACCTTCAGGGTGGATGGAGACAGCCTTCGATCCAACCCTTCCTGGAGGAAAGAGAGCACAGACCCGATCGGGCATTTCCAGGGGTCTTCTTGGCGAGAAGAGCACCAATTGACAAAGAGGTTCCACTTCAACGCATAGGCCTGCCTCGTGGACTCGGCCCGAGCGGAAGTGATGGTAGCCACCACCGGAGGTGGTAGGGTACTCAAACCTGCCGCGTCCCGTCCAGGAGCCACACGTGGAGGTTCCAAAGATCGGGACGCGGGTTCCACAGGGTGCCCCGTCTCTGAGAGAGTAGGTCCTGTCTCAGAGGGATTGGCCAGGGAGGGGCTGTCGCAAGGAGCACTAGTTCTGGGAACCAGGTCCGGCCGTGCCAGTACGGGGCGACCAAGATGACCTGCTCCTTGTCCTCCCTGACCTTGCACAGAAGACGTGCAAGAAGGCTCACTGGGGGAAACGCATACTTGCGTAGGCCCCGCGGCCAGCTGTGCGCCAGTGCATCCGTGCCGAGCGTGCCCTCGGTCAGGGAATAGTACAGGCTGCAGTGGGACGAGTCGTGGGAGGCAAACAGATCTACCTGTGCGTCCCCGAACTGATCCCAAATCAGCTGGACCGACTGGGGATGGAGTCTCCACTCCCCAGGGATTGGCTGAACCCGTGAGAGCTCGTCGGCTGCACGGTTCAGGATCCCCGGGATATGGACAGCACGAAGGGACCTCAGGCGCTTCTGACTCCATAAAACGAGATGGCGGGCGAGTTGAGACATGTGGCGGGAGCGTAGACCGCCCTGGTGGTTGATGTACGCTACTATGGCCGTGTTGTCCGATCTGAATAGTACGTGTTGACCCTTCAGCAACGCTCGGAAGCGGTGCAGGGCGAACCGTACTGCCAGCAACTCGAGGCAATTGATATGCAGGCGGCTCTGGCTCTCTGACCAAGAACCGGCGGCTGCATGTCCATTGCACATGGCACCCCAACCCGTGGTGGACGCATCTGTTGATACAACAACATGCCGGGAAACTCGTTCTAAGGGCACTCCTGCCCGTAGAAAGCTGAGGTTCGACCACTGGGTGAGTGTCTGTCTGCAGGCCTGAGTCACTAGGACCCGGAGCGTGCCAGACCGCCATGCCCATCTCGGGACTCGATCGCGAAGCCAGTGCTGAAGCGGTCTCATATGAAGCAATCCGAGCGGCGTCACCGCGGCTGCAGATGCCATATGCCCCAGGAGCCTCTGAAATAGTTTCAGTGGAACCGCACTCTTGCTCTCTATCTGCCTGAGGCAAGTCAGCAGCGACTGCGCGTGCAAGCCGGTAAGCTGCGCGCACATGGCGACCGAGTCGATCTCCATACCGAGAAAAGAGATCCTCTGCACGGGGCAGAGTTTGCTCTTCTCCCAGTTGACCCGAAGGCCCAAACGAGCTAAGTGGTGGAGAACCAGGTCTCTGTGTTCGCACACCCGGTCCCGAGAGTGGCCCAGTATGAGCCAGTCGTCGAGATAGTTCAGGATGCGAACCCCTTGTTGCCTGAGTGGCGCAAGGGCTGCCTCGACAATCTTTGTGAAGACGCGAGGGGACAGAGCTAGCCCGAATGGTAGTACAGCATACTGATATGCCCGCCCTTCGAACGCAAACCGCAGGAACGGTCTGTGTCGCGGAAGGATGGACACATGGAAGTACGCGTCCTTCAGGTCGATCGCTGCAAACCAATCGCATGGACGAACGCATTCGAAAAGGCGTTTCGCAGTCAACATCCTGAACGGAAGCCTGTACAGGGATCGGTTCAGGACGCGAAGGTCCAGGATCGGTCGTAACCCACCGGATTTCTTCGGTACAATGAAGTAGGGGCTGTAGAAGCCGGACTTCATCTCGGCTGGAGGGACGAGCTCGACCGCACCCTTCGCCAGTAGGGTCGCGATCTCCGCACGCATGACTGGGGCATTGGACCCCACCATGGTGTACCGGACACCCCGGAAGCGGGGAGGAGCTCGCGCGAACTGAATCGCGTAGCCGAGCCGGATGGTCCGTGCGACCCAGCGGGACAGTCCCGGCAGCTGTAGCCACGCTCCCAGGGAGTGTACCAACGGGGTCATGCGGAGCACCGGCGTACCCTCGGTGGGGCAGCGAGGCAGCGTTACCGGCCCGGACTCGGGTGGCGTAGCGGCCCGGTGTCGGGGCAGCGGTAACAGCTGCGCCCTGACAGAGGAGACCAGGGAAGGACTCGCGTTCCACTGGGGTCTGCTCTGAGAGGGGGCTGGCGACAAAGAGGGACGAGAGCGGCGTGGCCCGGGGGCGGCGCACACTGCCGTCACCGGTCTCTGTGTGCTCAGAGATGGGTATGTCAGTTCTTTCTTTAACCACATTAGGGTGCTGCCACCCCGGGGGGCGGCAGCGGAACGAAAGATTCTCCCCCGGCCCTCCACCGGGGGAAGGAGCGGCCCTGCTGCCGTCTCCTGGAAAGAACTGCCCATCTCTGAGCTGTCCGCGTCAGGAGCGCCGCTTGGCCTGGCGTTTAACGGGCCGCGGGGCTGGCGCGGACTGGGGCGGCTTCTTCTGAGGCTATTAAGCATATATAGCCTTCTTCTGAGGCTATTAAGCATATACTGCCCCGGCGGCCCGCTGCTGCACCTTCTGAGGCTATTAAGCATATAATAGCCTTCTTCTGAGGCTATTAAGCATATACTGCCCCGGCGGCCCGCTGCTGCACCCCAAGCGCCGCCGGCACAGTCGCCTCAGCTGCCTCGCCGCCGAGGGCGGCCTCCTGCGGTCCCCCCCGCTCCCGCGCGGCCACAGCAGCAGCCTTCACCCGGTGAAGGCAGCTGAGGCGACTGTGCCGGCGGCGCTTGGGGTGCAGCAGCGGGCCGCCGGGGCAGTATATGCTTAATAGCCTCAGTCTGCTTCTGGGCGGCCGAGAACTGTTGGGCGAAGCTCTCGACCGCACCGCCGAATAGCCCAGCCTGGGATATGGGGGCGTCGAGGAAACGAGTCCGCTCGGCGTCCCGCATATCGGCCAGGTTGAGCCATAGATGTCTCTCCTGGACCACGCATGTGGACATCACCCGGCCCAGGGAGCGTGCGGTAACCTTCGTCGCCCGGAGAGCGAGGTCGGTCGCGGCACGCAGCTCATCTCTGAGCCCTGGGTCGGCTCCACCCTCGTGCATGTCACATAACAACTTGGCCTGGTAGGCCTGGAGGGTTGCCATGGCATGCAAAGAGGCGGCAGCCTGCCCCGCAGCTCTGTAGGTCTTCGACACCATTGAAGATGTGAATCTACAGGCCTTGGAGGGGTGCTTAGGATCGCCGCGCCAGGAGGAGGCGCTCTGGGGACACAGTTGCATCGCCACAGAACGCTCCACCGGGGGGACCCCAGTGTACCCTCTAGCCACCGCCCCATCGAGGGCAGAGAAGGCAGAAGAGGTTGCCAAATGCTCGCGGGAAGACACGGGGGCCCTCCACGAGTGCGCAACCTCCTCATGCACCTCCGGGAAGAAAGGAATTGGGGGCACCCAAAAACCAATCATCGAGCCGCGAACGCTCCGGCCGGGGTGGAGGGTTCCACTCCAGATCGAGCGCCGCGGCCGCCCGGGCAAGCATGGCTGTCAGCTCCGGGTCCGACTCGGACAATGCTGGTGCGCCCGGAGGCGGCAGCACAGCCGAATCCTCATCCTCGGAGGACTCTAGCCCACCTTGCGATGCGGTCACCGACATCTCGTCCTCCTCTGGAGCGCCGAACGAAACCCGCGGACCGGCCGAGACCGAGGCCGCGGGCTCCATCACAACGCTCGCGGGTACCGGTGCAACAGAGGGGGGTGTGGGCCGAGGCGTGAGCCTCGGAGCTGTATTCCACACCATCACCCTCAGGTCACCCTGGCCACCAGCCGAAGAGACGCCCCGCGGACCGGATGAGACCGAGGCCGCGGACACGTCAGATCGGGGGGTGACGAAGGGGACTCTCACTCCGGCGGCCGCACGGAGATCATTGAGTCTCGACCGCAACACGGAGATGGCCATGTTCCCGCAGTGAGAACATGACTCATCCACAAGCGCCGCCTGAGCATGCTGGAAGCCCAAGCATGCCAGACAGTGCGAGTGCCCATCAGAAGAGTGTAGAGACCGGCCACACCCAGAAGCACACGGGCGAGACATCCTGAAAAGGACGTGCCACGTGTGAGCTCTTTTTGTGAGAGGATTAACCTCGCAGTCGATGCCGAAGCGCCCAGGGGACCACACACCAACTGGAAAACCAATCGTCTGACCAGCAGGCAGGAAGTATGTGACCGCTGGAACGCGCCGAACACCAACACCGACTGGAAGATCCTGATCGTCTCGAAGAACTGACTTAACTCAGAAGGCTTGTAGGAGTGAAAGGTATGTAACCCTTGGCTCCGAAGCATTAAAACATAATGCGATGATGCCAGCTACTTCCTTATATACCCACGTGGGTAGGTGGAGTTACGCATGCAAATCTCGCATGCCCATGGCATTGGCACTGCCATTGGGCGCTTTCTAGTCTCGGAGATGACAGGCTTCTAAGCAAAACCCCCATTCGTCAGTCACTGACGTTACGTCGGAGTGACTGAACGAAAGGGAACCATCAAAACCATTCAACAGTAAAAATTTAATTGATGTCCAACAAATAAACAACAGATATAATACGGATGAACAATTGATAAAGCTTGGGTTGCTGAATATTCGATCCCTTTCGCCAAAAACGCTTGTTGTCAATGATATGAGTATAGATCATAACTTAGATGTGCTGTGTTTGACAGAAACCTGGCTAAAACCTGACGATTACATTACTTTAAATGAGTGCACCCCCCGAGATTATTGTTACAAACATGAGCCACGTCTGAAAGGTAAAGGGGGAGTTGTTGCTGTAATTTATAATAATATTTTCAGTATTACTCAGAAGTCAAGTTTCAAATATAATTCCTTTGAAGTTTTGGCGCTTTATGTAACTCTGTGTAGTGTAAACGATAAATCCCGTCTGACATTTGTGTTGGCTACTGTATACAGGCCACCAGGGCACAATACAGACTTTATCAAAGAATTTGCTGGTTTTGTATCAGAGTTAGTATTAGCTGTAGATAAAGTACTAATTGTTGGGGATTTTAATATCCACGTAGACAATGAAAAAGACGCATTGGGATTGGCATTTAGAAACATTCTAAACTCTATTGGAGTTAGACAACACGTATTGGGACCCACTCATCGCCTTAATCATACTTTAGATCTAATAATGTCACATGGAAAAAATGTTGATACTGTTAAAATTCTGCAGCAGAGCGATGACATCTCAGATCATTACCTAATATCATGTATACTTTATTTACCTAAGGCTGCAAAGCCATCCCCTCGCTTCAAATATGGCAGGACGATAACCGCTGCGACTAAAGATTGCTTTGTACATAATCTTCCTCATCAGTTCCATCTCCTCAGCATTACAGATAGCCAAGAGGAACTTGATGCTGCAACAGAAACTATTTACTAGCACTTTAGACATAGTTGCTCCCCGGCGCTTAAAGAAGATTAAAGCAAATAATCCAACGCCGTGGTACAACGAGCACACTCGGGCCCTTAAAACAGCAGCCAGAAAAATGGAGTGGAGCTGGAAGAAAACAAAACTGGAGGTTTTTTGCAATTTGTGGAAAGAGAGCATGATGGCATATAGAAAGGCCACAAAAACTGCTAGATCTGCTTATTTCTCAACTCTTTTAGAAGAAAACAAACACAACCCTAAGTATTTATTTGATACAGTGGCTAAATTATCAAAAAATAAAGCTTCAGCTTCTGATGTTTGTAAACAACACAGCAGTAATGACTTTATGAACTTCTTTACTAGTAAGATTGATAATATTAGGAATAAAATTATAACCATGCAGCCGTCTATTACAGTATCACTTCAGAAAGAGCATTGTAGTGTCACTGAGGAAAAATTACACTCATTCACTACTATAGGAGGAGAAGAATTGGCTAAACTTGTAAAATCATCAAAATCAACAACATGTATGCTTGACCCTATACCGACTAGGCTATTAAAAGAGATACTTCCAGAGGTCATATCCTCTGCTTAATATCATTAATTCATCTTTGACATTAGAATATGTACCGAAAACTTTTAAGTTGGCTATAATTAAACCACTTATTAAAAAAACGCAACTTGATCCTAAAGAATTAGTCAATTACAGGCCAATCTCGAATCTACCATTTCTATCAAAAATACTAGAAAAGGCTGTGTCTTCACAATTATGTTCCTTTTTAGAAAGAAATGGGTAACGCTTTAGATTACGGCCCAGAAAGTACTGCATAATTAAAGTGAATTTACAGCATAACTTTCTGTAATTAAAGTGTAACTATAAAGTAAGTATATGGGAACAATATGTAATATTGGGGGAATAAAGGGGTAACTATCAGGAAAATTTACAAATTATTTATGCTGTAAGTATTTTTTTTTTTCAATTATCTTTTTATTGATTTTTAACATTTTATTAACATAACAGACAGAGAGAGAAAAATTTATAATAAAAATGAAATAAATAATAATAATAATAAAAAAATAAAAATAAATAAAAATAATAATAATAATAATTAGGGCCGGGACTCGATTAAAAAAATTAATCTAATTAATTAGAGGCTTTGTAATTAATTAATTGAAATTAATCGCATTTTAATCGCATATAAATATTTGACCTGAGAACAATGAGAAGTAATTTTTCACATGTATTTTTAGTATACCATTGAATAATGACTGAATACATAAGCTTAATCAACAAAATATTGTTTATTTATTTCAGTCCAGCAGACCAGCGCAATGTTTGCCATTAAGTTTAGCAAAAGCATATTTGTGATATTTGAGGCTCGATGTGCTGCGGTGATACGCTAACTCCTTGTTGTATAGCTTGCACACAACCCTGCTCTTGACGACGCTTCCATTCTTTCGTTTTTAAAAACAAAATTTCCCATCCACGGGGCCAAGCAAAGTGCTCTCATCAGCTTCTTCGTTCATGTTCACTCATGCCCTGCGTCTCAATCAGCTCCCTAGTTCCCTAGTCGGGGCACTGATCAAGACATAAGTCAATGGGCTGACTCCCTGATCAGTGCCCTGACTACTGAACTAGGGAGCTGATTGAGACGCACCCATGTTGTTGTCGTGACTCCGGAGCGCTAGTTGGTGTTCCAGTAAAATCGGTCCGTCGAAACTGATTTATTGAAAAACGTTCCGCGGTGCAAAAATAAATGCGGTTAAATTTTTTTTTTTTTGCGTAATTAATTAACGTGTTAAAGTCACGTAATTAATTAATCTTAATTAACGCGTTAAAGTCCCGGCCCTAATAATAATAATTAAAAACAAAACAAAAGAAAGAAAAACATACAATTAAATCAAGTCAATCCATGGTCACAGATCACAGTTCAGCCTTTGTAAATGTAATCTAAATATGCCAAGCATTGTAGTGTCAGAGGTCCAGATTTTACCAAAATTCCCACAGAACTTGTTTGTGTCTTGCCAAGCCCGAAGAGTGTTGTAAACTACATACGTTTTTGTTATTTGATGTAGTGCATTTATGTTGTTAAGGAGTGGTAACAAGGTTGTAGAAATAGGAGTACAAAGTTCTTCTTCTATGTCTATCCAGTGTGCACTTTTCCGTCTTTGCACCCAGCTAATAATGCCCTTTGTTTGAGCGGCCCAATAGTACATCTGTAAGTCTGGTAATGCCAGTCCCCCTTTCTCTCTGGATTTTGTTAGAGTTTTAAAAGATATTCTTGGTGAGGAATTTTTCCAGATGAAAGAGGTTAACATTTTATTTATAGATTTAAAGAAAGCTTTGTCCAAGTAACAGGGCAGTGACTGAAATAAATAACTGAAACGGGGTAAAACATTCATTTTAATTACATTAATTCGTCCGAGAAATGAAATGGGGAGCATTTTCCAATGTTCTAATTCTTCTTTAATCTTTTTAACCAGTGGAATGTAGTTTATGAGGTAGAGATCCTTAAGTTTTATAGCCACATTCACCCCAAGGTATTTAAAGCTGCTTTGGGCCCAGGTGAACGGTGAGATTGCCTTGAGTCTATTCGAAACTGACGAGTTAATTAATAATGCATTGGATTTTGTCAAATTAATTTTATAGCCTGATATTGTTCCAAATTTAGTGATAAGGTCTAATACTGCTGGGATTGATTGCTCGGGGCTAGTTAAGTATAGAATTATATCATCGGCATAAAGTGAAATTTTGTTCTGGGTTATCCCGATATTAATACCAGCAATCTCTTCATTAGTCCGTATGGCTTCTGCGAGTGGTTCAATTGCCAAGTTAAATAATAATGGAGACAAAGGGCACCCCTGGCGACATCCTCTAAACAAATCAAATTTTTCAGTGAGGGTACCATATATACATATTTGGGCTTGCGGATTGCTATACATAGTTCTGACCCATCTAATACATTTTTCACCAAGATTAAATTTCTCCAGAACGGCAAACAAATAAGACCACTCAACCCTATCAAACGCTTTTTCTGCGTCAAGTGAAAGTATTAAGACTGTTCTGTTGTGTAGGGATGAGTGATCAATTATATTTAATAACCTCCGGATATTGTCAGATGCATAGCGTGCCTTCACAAAGCCGGACTGGTCGGGATTAATAATCTCGGGCAGAAAGTCTTCCAGCCTGTGTGCAATTAATTTGGATAATATCTTGAAGTCAACTGGAAGTAGTGAAATTGGGCGAAATGATGCGCATTCGGCAGCATCCTTGTCCTTCTTGTGTATTAAAGATATTATTGCCGTCTTCATAGTTTCAGGAAGAACGCCATTTTCAAAAAAATCAGTAACCATGGGCATAAAAAGTGGCTCGATTTGCACCCAGAAAGCCTTATAGAATTCTACAGAATATCCATCCAGACCTGGGGTTTTTCCAGAGGGCATTGACTTAATTACTTGTAACACTTCCTCTGGGGTAAATGGGGCATTTAACTGTTCCTTCTCATCCTCTGAGATAGAGGGTAGGGATAATTTTTCCAAAAATCTGTGGATGTCTGTTGCGGGGGGATTTTCTGACGCGTAAAGCTGTTTATAAAAATCAAGAAATGAGAACTTAATAGATTGTGTATCATATTTCAACTGGCCTGCCGCATTGCGTATGCACTTTATTGTGCTTTCGGCACGTTCTTTTTTGAGTTGGTAAGCTAGAAGTTTACTTGGCTTGTTACCATATTCATGATATTTCTGTTTAGTAAAGAATATAAGTTTTTTAATATGTTCTGTTTGAATGAGATTAAGATTAGTTCTGGCTGCATTTAGTTTTCTCAAGTTTTCCTCTGTAGGAGATTGTTTATGGCATTGTTCCAAATCGATTAACTCTTTCTTAAGTTGTTCTGCTTTTTTAGTGATTGATTTTTTTTTTGCAGATGCGTATGAGATCAACTGGCCCCTAATTACAGCTTTAGCCGCGTCCCACATCACTGCCGGAGTGACAGGGGAGGCCGCATTATCCTGTCTGTACTGCTCTAACCATTTTTTAACATTTTTACAGGCTTCAAGGTCTGTGAGAAGTGAGGCATTAAATCTCCATTGTTTGGTTTGATTTGTCTGCTGGGGGAGGGATAACCGCAGGTAGACTGGTGAGTGGTCTGATATAAGAATGGGCCCTATGTCGCATGAAACTATGGATGAGAGATGATCTTGGGGTAAAAAAAAATAGATCTAATCGAGAGTATTTGTGTCTAGCCGAATAGAAAGTGTAGTCTTTCCTAGTGGGATTAAGTTCTCTCCAAACATCGACCAGTCCTACATCAGCAGAGGCTAATCTCAGAGTCTTAGAAGCGTTGGGGTTAGACAGTGTGGTTGAAGATTTGTCTAAGTTTCTATCCATATGACAGTTAAAATCTCCAGCAACTATTCCAAAGTCTGTATTATATTGATTAAATTAACTGATTATATCCATCATGAATTTAGGGTCATCTTCGTTTGGTGCATATACGTTCAACAATGTCACTTCTTGTCCATATAGCGTCCCTTTGATTAGTATTTGCCTACCACCAAAATCGCTATATTGCTCCTTAAATATGAAAGGTATTTTTTTATGAATGAGTATTGCGGTTCCCCTTTTATTACTAGTAAAGCTAGAGAAATAAACTTGCCCAACCCAGTCTCTCTTGAGTTTTTTGTGCTCTTCATTGGACAAATGGGTTTCCTGAAGGAAAGCTATGTCTACTCTTTCTTTTTTTTAAAATGTAAGAATTCTCTTTCGCTTAATTGGGTGGCCAAGGCCTCTGACATTAAACGTTATTACATTAAGTATAATAAACATACAACGTTTGGTCTGCTACATTGGTTTCGTGTGACCATGATAGAGTAAAAGTCAAATAAAAAATAATTTAAGACTAACAAACTAATAAAAGCAAAAAATATAACATGTGCAGAGCATGAGGGGCCCCCTCTGCCCACTCCCTCCCCACCTCCCCAAAACCCTAGCCTAGTCCCCAAACGACAAGGCAACCCCATTGAAACACGTAACACCCTCAAGTTGACCGGCAAGTAACAGCTGTCAACAGCGCACATCTGTTTAGAAAAAGGCGGCATCTCTATGTCGAAGAGCGGCCAAGAAAATAGATAAAGTTTAAGATTCTTAGGTGGTAGCCTATTTTACTCCACTCTAACAGCACGCAAGCAGGTAAAAATAAAAAAATAAAATAAAATAATTATCAGCCTTGCTCTCTTCTGTTTACCATGTTAGGCAAGTATCAAATATATCCAAAATAAAGTGACAATCATAAACAGAGGCAGTTTAGTATTCACAGAAAATAAAGAAAGGATAAAGCAGAAGACTGTTTGATGCCTGCTGTGGATTGTTCATACTTCCCACCGGTGTAGAGCCTAACGTTATCTGGCCACCATCAGGCCCAGTGGTGAGCCTGATTTCCACACAGAAAAGTATGCACTCGCCCCTCTTCAGGTGTGGAAAACGATTAAATTCAGTTTAAACCTGGTCATGTTTGGGCTATTTTGCGGTGGAATTCCTCAGCCTCATGTGGGGAGGAAAACATCTGGATCTTCCCATTGTGTAGCACTCTCAGTTTGCATGGTTGGAGGTGAAATCCTCGGAAGGTCCCCATGTCCACAAACAGCTTTTTTACAGTGTTGAACTCCCGTCTTCGTCGGATCGTCTCCGTGGAGAAATCCTGGACGAACGCGAGTTTGGATCCGTCGTGTGTAATGTCCCGTTGTCTTGTGGAGCGTAAGACGAATTCTTTATCTTGATAGTTGAGAAAGCCGAGGAGGACGGCTCGATTCTGGTTGGAGATAACTGTGGTCGGGGTACGGTGGGCTCTTTCTAGTATGAACACTCTGTCACCTTCGATGCCCAGCCACTGGGGTAGCATATCGGTTACAAAGTCCAAAATAGGACGTTTACCCTCAGCTCCCTCCCTAAGACCAAACAGACGGATATTTTTCCTCCTACCACGGTTTTCTAGGTCCTCTGTCTTTTCTTCCAGGTATGCGAGCCGCTTTGTTGCTTTAGCCAGATCACTCTCGCTCTTATCCAGCGCGACCTCCGCGGCGGCTATGCGGGCTTCGGCCTCCTCGATTCGTTTTTCATTAGCTGTCACATCTCGTTTAATTTCACCTAAATTATTCTCCATCACCGAGATAGAGTTCGTCAGCTCGCCCAATTGGTTGTTTATTCTGTCCAACTTAGAGCTGAACTCAGAGCGGAGCGATCTAAGCTCAGTTAGCACGTCAGTTACACTAGCCATGCTGATGGTTTCGACACTCTCGACCGGAGATGATATCTTCGCGCTTCGTGAGCTTGTTTTGCGAGCATTCGAAAAGATTTCACACTCCTTTGGTACAGGGGGTTTAAGCATTGTTTGTATTATATATTTGACCAGGTTTGCAAAGGTCTGGAGCTGTTTATTGTGCGATGTTGTACGGAACCGTCAAACTATGCTGCCATCTTGTTCGGGCTCTCTAGCGCCCCCCCCTGTAAGTATTTTTTAATTATACTGTAAGTATTTTTTAATTAGGGGGTAATTATACTGTAAGTATTTTTTAATTAAGGGGTAATTATATTGTAAGTATTTTTTAATTAAGGGGTAATTATACTGTAAGTATTTTTTAATTAAGGGGTAATAATACTGTAAGTATTTTTTAATTAAGGGGTAATTATACTGTAAGTATTTTTTAATTAAGGGGTAATTATCCGTGTAATTACGGGGTACGTATGAATGTGCGGGCTGTAAATTAAAGTGGCTCTTGTTCTCCTCTTGTTTCGTGTAGTTATGGGGTAAGTATGGATCTGCGGGCTGTAAATTAAAGTGGCCCTTGTTCTCCTCTTGTTTCGTGTAGTTATGGGGTAAGTATGGATCTGCGGGCTGTAAATTAAAGTGGCTCTTGTTCTCCTCTTGTTTCGTGTAGTTATGGGGTAAGTACAATAAAAACACAAATACAATCTGATATCACTCAGAAACCTTTATTTAAAAAATGAAAAATAAATTTAGAGCACATTCATTTCTCTTGCTTGGCTTCATCCTCCTCTTGTTCCTCTTCTTTTTCTTCTTGCCACTGATGAATCTTAAGAACGATCCCACATGTCTAGCTAGTATTCTGTAACTGTTACACTGAAAATACAGTGCTCGCAGAAATATCCTCACCGTTTACTCGTCTTTTACCCTCATGCAATCCGAGATGTAACAGCCAACGACTTATTTCCTCAGATGAACATAGATAAATAAATAATCTCTGCTAATTAAAAGTCATTTGGGTTTCTAAGAGTTAAGGCATCAAACAGCACATACAGCAATAACGTACTCGGTTACTTTCGTAACCTCGGTTCCCTGAGAGAGAGGAACGAGTATTACGTATGGGAAAAACTCCTTTTCTCGAGAATGTGAAGCAAAACTTTTAATAAAGGTATCTATGTAAAGCGCAGTGAGCTGCACGGCCATAGCCCAGCGCGAGGAGCGCTCTGATTGGCCGGGCTGCGGCAACTGCAGGAACCTATGGTGAGGCGGCTGAGAGGAACGAACCAATGGGGGGCGTTCCAGAAGCCCGCCGAAAAAGGTGCTTATATTTGCATACAGGAGGCTATATAAGACCCTAATTCGCCATAGGTGTCAGGTTTTAAGATCAACTGAAGCGATACCTGAGAAGCATAAACACGGCACGGAACGTAATACTCGTTCCTCTCTCTCAGGGAACCGAGGTTACGAAAGTAACCGAGTACGTTCCCTTTCGAGAGAGGTTCCTCGTATTACGTATGGGAACACAATGTAAAGCGCCGTGTGTGCTGACTGACCCAGTATACCCAAAGCACATGTTATAAACCCCCGAGACACCGACAGAGGCGGCTTATAAGGGGAATGAAGAACCGGAAGAGTCGGTTCGTTTGAACAGCTGATCGGACATAGTCGGATCTTATGATGAATGAATAGTGCTTAAGGACTAATGTGTACAGGCCAAAATGTAAGGCAATCTGTTTGCCAGGGTCAAGATAGAGCCTAGATGGAGAGAAGCCCTGCTTGTAGAGCTGGAACCTCCAACTTGTAGAATCTGATAAAAGTGGACGGAGAGGCCCAGCCTGCCGCCGCACAGATATCTTCCAAAGAAATGTCACACGACCAAGCCCAAGATGAGGCCATGCCTCTAGAGGAGTGGGCTTAAATGCCTGTAGGACAGGTTAGGTCCTGGACCTATATGCTAGTGGGACTGCATCCACTATCCAGTGTGAGAGACTGTTTCATGACAGCACAAACTTTAGTGCGGCCACCGAAGCAATGAAGAGCTGATCCGACTGCCTGAAGGGGGCGGAGCGCTCTAGATACAATCTCAGTGCTCTGACTGGGCAGAATAGGTTTGCGTCTTATTCTCTCTGAGACGCGGGTTAAGCAGTGCAAAGACCTGCATACTGAAGGGGTTGATAGCACTTTCAGCATAAAACCATGCCTCGGTTTGAGCACAACCTTGAAGTTGCTGGACCCAAACTCAAGACAGGAAGGGCTCACGGAGAGTGCAGGTAAGCCACCCACTCGGTTAACCGAGGCCACAGCCAGCAGAAAAACGGTTTTGAGTGATATGTGCTTCAAGCTCGTGTTCTGAAGTGGTTAGGAGGGGGAACCCTTCACGGCCTCCAAAACCATGGCGAGGTCCCAAATAGGGACCGAGGTAGGGGCAAGGCGGGCTGAATCTCCTGGCCCCTTTAAGAAAACACACAATAAGATCACTTTTCCCTAGTGAATGTGCCGCGATCGGAGCGTGGCTAGCTGCTATGGAGGAGACACACACCCCGAGTATGGAGGGGGGACGACCCGCATCCATTAGCTCTTGGAGAAAGCGAGCGGTTCCGCCAGTTCGCATGAGTGTGCGTCGATGTTTCGCGTAGCACATTGGTTAGAAAACCACTGACCACTTCAAAGCAGAGCTGCCAGATAGCAGGGGCTCTAGCTTCCGAAATAGTGTTCATAACTTGTCAGAGAGGTTCCCGGATACCGTTGATGGGCCATACGTGGGGGGCCCACAGCTCGGGATTGGGATGCCAGACCTTCCCTTTCATTGGCAGAATAGGCATGGGGCTGTGTCTGACAGCTGAAACAGTATGGAGAACCATGTGCGGTTCTTCCAAAGTGGGGCTATTAAAAAGCACAGGCTGCAGCTGGATCGCGATCGGAGGGAACATATAGAGGGAGTCTGGGCCAACATGGGCCAGGGCATCCCTGCGTTTGCAGAAAAAATATTGGGCAGCGTGTGCTGTGCGAGCTGAATTGTTTGCGGGTAAAGGGACCATCTCCCTGGGGACATGGGTCCTCTGGATAACATGTCCGGACCCTGATTCAGAATACCTGGCACGTAAGCCGCCCTTAGGGAGCTCAGATTGTGCTCTGCCCATAAAAGGAGATGCTTAGCCATGCAGTGAACAGAGTCTGATCTCGGCTGCCCTAGCGATTTTATGTACATTATCAAGACGTGGTGGTTCTTATGCCGTAAGTCTTGAGTCTATGACAATGACTGTACTGATAAGCCTGCCCCTCGAAGGCGAATCTCAAGAATGGCCTGTAGTGGGGGTGGGGGGTTATCGTAATGTGAAGTATGCGTTTTTCAGATCTATTGAGAAAACCCAATCCCCGGGGCGAATGTGCGCGAGGATTTGTTTCACCGTCAGCACCTTGAAACGAGCGTGTCATAAGTGCTTTGTTCAGATGCCTGGAAAATGGGCCTGAGACCGCCACCCATTTTCGGCATGAGGAATTAGCGACAGTAAAAACCTGACTCGCTAGCGTCGGGTGTACTGTTTTCGCCGCTCTCTCCTTTAACAGTCTCAATGCCTCAGCGAGAAGCACGTGACTGACACTGCTTCTTACAGAGGGCTCGACCACGGCTTGAATCGCGGGGTCTGCGAGCCAAACTGTAGCGAGAACCTCGTTTTATATGTTCAACACCCAATATTATATACCAGGAATGGCCTGCCAGGCCTGGGCTCGTAAAGCCAGGGGTTGAATTAGATTCGGGGGCTGGCCGCTTAGTAATAGGGGCCTGTTAGCCGGGTTGCTTGTGCTGTAACACTGCTTGTAACACTGTGGGGATAGTGTTAGTTTTGGCGGTGCAGGCTTTGCAGTGGGCGCACGCCTCACATTTATATTGTGTGTGCGAGAGTGAACTTTGTGAAAAGTGCTTGGGTGCAGGAGTGCAGACTGTAAAGTGGGCACATTTCCTACATAGAAAGCTCTTTTGTGTGTAGTGTAAACAATGTGCAGTGGCGCACAACCTACGTAGAATACCCACGGTGCAAACCAGTGAGCAAATCCACAGGGGTAAACGCACACAGCATTAGTGTGCAGACGAGCGTGTTTAACACAGGCTAGTTGACTGCAATATTTCATCTCCAGTCACTTAACTTAAGGGAACTGGGAGAATGTAAGGAAGTGCGGGTGGTATGTGAGCCATTCCACAATGCCGTTATGCTCTAGTCTAGACTGAAAGCGCGCATGCAGACAAGCGTGTTTGACCACAGGCTAGTTGACTGCAATAAGGCTAGTTGACTTTATATGGTGTAATCCGGCCGCGGCGGGATTTATTTGTGATTTTGTGAGGCTGAATTAACAGTGCTTATGTAGGGGTGCACACTGTGTAGTGGACACTTTGTCTACAGTGTAAAAACCTTTCCAGCCGCCTGAATAAAGGGGACTGGAAGTGATAGAGTGAAAAAAGGGCTTAGCTTGGCAGCCATTTTCCGACGCCCTTATGCTCTGACAGTGAGCGCGTGCTATGACGTAAGCCGCGCTCTAGTCAGCAACGCGCTGTGGAAGGCGCTGCAGCGACATTGTTCTTGACATACCCAACAGCCCGAGCTCGCTCGTCTAACTTACTCTAGTATTCTCTGTCCGCAGCGCTTCAGCACGGCGGCGGTAGAATGAGCACGGCGAGAGCTTCGGCTCGAGTTTGTTTATTCACTCTAGTATTCTCTGTCCGCGGCGACAGCGCGACTGAACGAGAATTGGAAGCGTGAGGAAAAACTCTGTCCGCGGCGCTTCTAGCATGGCGAGAGCTTCGGCTCGAGTTAGTTTATTCACTCTAGTATTCTCTGTCCGCGGCGATAGAGCGACAGGACGAGAGAATTGGAAGCGTGAGGTAAAACTCTGTCCGCGGCGCTTCTAGCACGGCGAGAGCTTCGGCTCGAGTTTGTTTATTCACTCTAGTATTCTCTGTCCGCGGCGATATCGCGACAGAACGAGAATTGGAAGCGTGAGGAAAAACTCTGTCCGCGGCACTTCTAGCACGGCGAGAGCTTCGGCTCGAGTTAGTTAATTCACTCTAGTATTCTCTGTCCGCGGCGATAGAGCGACAGGACGAGAGAATTGGAAGCGTGAGGTAAAACTCTGTCCGCGGCGCTTCTAGCACGGCGAGAGCTTCGGCTCGAGTTTGTTTATTCACTCTATTATTCTCTGTCCGCGGCCATAGAGCGACAGGACGAGAGAATTGGAAGCGTGAGGTAAAACTCTGTCCGCGGCGCTTCTAGCACGGCGAGAGCTTCGGCTCGAGTTTGTTTATTCACTCTAGTATTCTCTGTCCGCGGCGATAGAGCGACAGGACGAGAGAATTGGAAGCGTGAGGTAAAACTCTGTCCGCGGCGCTTCTAGCACGGCGAGAGCTTCGGCTCGAGTTTGTTTATTCACTCTAGTATTCTCTGTCCGCGTCAATAGAGCGACAGGACGAGAGAATTGGAAGCGTGAGGTAAAACTCTGTCCGCGGCGCTTCTAGCACGGCGAGAGCTTCGGCTCGAGTTTGTTTATTCACTCTAGTATTCTCTGTCCGCGGCGATAGAGCGACAGGACGAGAGAATTGGAAGCGTGAGGTAAAACTCTGTCCGCGGCGCTTCTAGCACGGCGAGAGCTTCGGCTCGAGTTTGTTTATTCACTCTAGTATTCTCTGTCCGCGGCGATAGAGCGACAGGACGAGAGAATTGGAAGCGTGAGGTAAAACTCTGTCCGCGGCGCTTCTAGCACGGCGAGAGCTTCGGCTCGAGTTTGTTTATTCACTCTAGTATTCTCTGTCCGCGGCGATATCGCGACTGAACCAGAGAAGAGGAAGACTGAGGAAAAACTCCGTCTGTCCGCGGCGCCTCCTCAGCGCGACGGTATAGTGACGAGAGCTTCGGCTCGAGTTCGCCTATTCACTCTAGTATTCTCTGTCCGCGGCTGTAGCGCGACGGAATGAGAGAAGAGTGGGAACAACTCTGTGGCAGCGGCGGAAGAAGAGCCGCGGCGGCGGCAGAGTGAAGAGAGCTTCGGCTTGAGTGTGCTCATGTCCTCTAACCTTCTCTCTTTCCGCGGCGCTATTCAGCGCGACGGGACGAGAGCAGAGGGAGAGTGAGAAGAGCTCCGTCTTTCCGCGGCGCTTAACGACGCGGCGGAACGAGAGAGTCCTCGAGTAGAACAAGCCTGTAAGCTCTAGAAGTGGCGTTGCAGCGGCAACACACACACAAACACATATAACACTCAACATAGACACAGTTTAAAGGATATATAACGCCGGATGGCGTAGCTGGAACGGCAGAGAAGGCGGAGAGGGAGTCCGTCGTCCTCAGCTGCAGGTTCCGCTGGTGCCTTTTCAACGGCGGTGCTTCTTCCGGAGACCAGCGAAGGTATCGCTGAAGGAGATAAAATCTGACACCTATGGCGAATTAGGGTCTTATATAGCCTCCTGTATGCAAATATAAGCACCTTTTTCGGCGGGCTTCTGGAACGCCCCCCATTGGTTCGTTCCTCTCAGCCGCCTCACCATAGGTTCCTGCAGTTGCCGCAGCCCGGCCAATCAGAGCGCTCCTCGCGCTGGGCTATGGCCGTGCAGCTCACTGCGCTTTACATAGATACCTTTATTAAAAGTTTTGCTTCACATTCTCGAGAAAAGGAGTTTTTCCCATACGTATTACGAGGAACCTCTCTCGAAAGGGAACTACAGTAATCCATACGACCCCAATGGATAAGTGTTTGTAAGAAAAATAACAATATATCGCATCCGACCAGCAGTTATCTGAGTGTGCATGCGAGGGTTGATTTCACGCTTGACGTAACTTGAAGGGTCAAGCGTGACATGCGCGCGCCGAAAAACTCTGGTCATGTGGATGTCTGATGCTGTCGTTTTTTTATGCTCACAACAGTATACAAACAATAACATAATATATAACATAATAATATAATAGCAATTAGAAACGAACAAGAATAAAATACAAGATATGTTCGTTCTCGCGTGTGTTTCAGATGAAACGTGCACAAGAACGTCATGAAAGCTTGAAGCGTCTCATGCACGCGCTGGTAACAGGCAAGCTTTCATGACGTTCTCATGCACGTTTAATCTGAAACACACGTGAGAATGGACATTTCTTGTATTTTATTCTTGCTTGTTTCTAATTGCTATCATCATATATTATGTTACTGTTTGTATACCGTTGAACTTGTGAGCATTAAAAAAAAAAAAACCACATCATCAGACATCCACATGACCAGTTTTATGGCGCGCGCACGTCACGCTTGACCCTTCAAGTTACGTCAAGCGTAAAATCAACCCTCGCATGCACACGCAGATAACTGCTAGTCGGATGCGATTTATTGTTATTTTTCTTACAAACCCTCATCGTTTAACTTCAGAAGACATTGATTCATCCATTGGGATCGTCCATTGGATTACTGTAGTTATTGCTGTATTTGCTGTTTGATGCCTTAACTCTTAGAAACCCAAATTAGTTTTAATTAGCAGAGATTATTTATTTATCTGTGTTCATCTGAGGAAATAAAGTCGTATACATCTCGGATTACATGAGGGTAAAAGACGAGTAAACAGTGAGGATATTTCTGCGAGCACTGTATTTTCAGTGTAACAGTTACAGAATACTAGCTAGACATGTGGGATCCTTCTTAAGATTCATCTGTGGCAAGGAAGAAAAAGAAGAGGAACAAGAGGAGGATGAAGCCAAGCAAGAGAAATGAATGTGCTCTAAATCTTTTTTAAAGTTTTTTTTTTAAAGTTTTTATTTTTCATTTTTTAAATAAAGGTTTCGGAGGGATTTCAGATTTAGTATGTGTTTTTATTGTACTTACCCTGTAATTACATGAAACAAGAGGAGAGCAAGAGCCACTTTAATTTACAGCCCGCACATCCATACCCCATAACTACACGAAACAAGAGGAGAACAAGAGCCACTTTAATTTACAGCCCGCACATCCATACTTACCCCATAACTACACGGATAATTACCCCTTAATTAAAAAATACTTACAGTATTATTACCCCTTAATTAAAAAATACTTACAGTATAATTACCCCTTAATTAAAAAATACTTACAGTATTATTACCCCTTAATTAAAAAATACTTACAGTATAATTACCCCTTAATTAAAAAATACTTACAGTATTATTACCCCTTAATTAAAAAATACTTACAGTATAATTACCCCTTAATTAAAGAATACTTACAGTATAATTACCCTTTAATTAAAGAAAACAGTATAATTACCCTTTAATTAAAAAAATACTTACAGTATAATTACCCCTTAATTAAAAAATACTTACAGTATAATTACCCCTTAATTAAAAAATACTTACAGTATAATTACCCCTTAATTAAAAAATACTTACAGTATAATTACCCATTAATTAAAAATACTTACAGTATAATTACCCCTTAATTAAAAAATACTTACAGTATAATTACCCCTTAATTAAAAAATACTTACAGTATAATTACCCCTTAATTAAAAAATACTTACAGTATAAATAATTTATAAATTTTCCTGATAGTTACCCCTTTATTCCCCCAATATTACATATTGTTCCCATATACTTTATAGTTACACTATAATTACAGAAAGTTATGCTGTAAATTCACTTTAATTATACAGTACTTTCCGGGCCGTGATCTAAAGCGTTACCAAGAAATGGTATATGTGAGGATTTCCAGTCAGGATTTAGACCGTATCATAGTACTGAGACTGCTCTAATTAGAGTTACAAATGATTTATTCTTATCATCTGATCGTGGTTGTATCTCTCTATTAGTGTTACTCGATCTTAGCGCTGCATTTGATACTATCGATCACAATATTCCTCTGAATAGAATCGAAAATTATGTTGGCGTTAGTGGAACTGCTTTGGCATGGTTTAAATCGTACTTATCTGACCGTTATCAGTTTGTAGCAGTAAATGAAGAGATGTCACACCGATCACAAGTTCAGTATGGGGTACCGCAAGGCTCAGCGCTAGGACCGTTGCTTTTCACCCTGTATATGCTACCACTGGGAGATATCATTAGGAAGCATGGCGTTAGTTTTCATTGTTATGCTGACGATACTCAGCTCTATATTTCCTCACGCCCTGACGAAACCTACCAATTCACAAGATTAACGGAATGCATAGCTGATATAAAAAATTGGATGAATAGTAATTTCCTGCAACTTAATTCAGATAAAACTGAATTTTTAATTATTGGACAGAAAAGCTCCACAAGTAGTAACCGAGAATACTGTCTAACACTCGATGACTGCTCTGTCAAGCCCTCGTCGTCAGTGAGGAACCTGGGTGTGCTCTTTGATACCAATCTTTCATTTGAAAGCCACGTTTCTAGCATCTGTAAAACCGCATTCTATCATCTTAAAAATATATCTAAATTACGGCACATGCTTTCAATGCAAAATGCTGAACAGTTAGTACATGCGTTCATGAGCTCAAGGCTAGATTATTGTAATGCTCTACGGGGTGGTTGCCCTGCTCGCTTAATAAACAAACTCCAGCTAGTCCAAAATGCAGCAGCTAGAGTTCTTACTAGAACCAGGAAGTATGATCATATGAGTCCAGTTCTGTCAACACTGCACTGGCTCCCTATTAAACATCGCATACATTTTAAAAACTTGCTTATTACTTACAAAGCGCTAAATAGTTTAACTCCCCGGTACTTAAGCGAGCTCTTAACACATTATACTCCATCACGTCTATTGCGGTCTCAAAACTCTGGCCAATTGATAATACCTAGAATATCTAAATCAACTGCAGGCGGTCGATCATTTTCCTATCTAGCTCCTAAACTGTGGAATAGTCTTCCTAGCATTGTTCGGGAAGCAGACACACTCTGTCAGTTTAAATCTAGACTAAAAACACATCTCTTTACTATGGCATACACATAGAACATTTTTAACTTTCATTATTCAAATTAATTGACTGATTGTTAGGCTGCATTAACTAGGTCAGCCGGAACCGGGAACACTTCCCATAACACCTGATGTACTCGTTACATCATAAAAAGAGTGGCATCAACGCAAATGTTAGTCTCTCTGTTTATCCCGAGGTTTATCCCGGATCTGGGCCCTGTCCGGATCGGATGGTGGACCTGCCTGGACATGACCAACGCATCCTGGAGTGTCTGCTGAGCCGTGTCAAATGGTGTCTCCTCCGAATTTGCCTCACTGGCACGACATGCTCAAAACCCGTCCTCGGCGCAATAATTCCGATCTTTCATGTATTCATACTCTTGTGTAATCGACGCCCCATCCTAAATAAATCTGTCTCTTCCGTGATACCCTGAAATTTTGAATATTCCAATCTAATATGATTTCTGACCTGTAAGGTTGCCAGAATAATAATCTTACACGGTGTGTTAATAGGCCAGAGGAGAACTGGCACCCCGACTGAGTCTGGTTTCTCCCAAGGTTTATTTTTCTCCATCATGCCCCGATGGAGTTTTGGTTCCTTGCCACTGTCGCCTTTGGCTTGGCTTGCTCAGTTGGGGACACTAAAAATATGATTAAAGTTATTCAACTTATTATACAAATAAAATGTATGAATTAGGTCTTATTTAATTCTATAAACTATAATACTGATCTGCCAACATTGTCGCTATATGATAAATTAAAATAAGCTGATAACATCACTGTTTTCTCCAGTACGACTGTACAGCCAAATCTAATGTTGTCGCAATATTATCCTGTTTGACATTGTGAAGCTGCTTTGACACAATCGTGATTGTAAAAGCGCTATATAAATAAAGTTGATTGATTGATTGATATTAAAACAAAATTATATATGTTTATAAACAATTGACGTGATTTTTTTTACAGATTCTGATCACCCAGAACAGTTGCTTACATAAAGTTTAAGATAAAAATAACTGGAATAAATTAGCAAACATTCATATATAGATAATGCAATTAGATAAACTGTTCATTCATTTCATCACTTTACCTCTGTCTTTATCCCCTTATTCCTTTATATTCGTGAATCAGAGGGCTTCGGTCTTTTTGACACATTGGCCATCCGTCATAAATAATTAGGCAACTTTCCAACTTTCACTGTCTGGCGCGAGCAAACAAGCACATTAAAAGCGAAAGCATTCATGTCTGTTAGATGCTCGAGAGGCGACGCGACAACAAATTCCCAACGTTAAACTGATCTCGCGTTCAATACCGGAGACACTAAAGCACTCACTGGGCAGGAGGAGATTGATGCGGTGGTCTGGGAAGAGTCTGGGGATTTGTTTAAGGTTTTTTTTGGTAATATTTCAAATTAATATTAATAAAAAGTAGCAGTAATAAAACTGGAAAAATCACTCATTTTGGCGCCCCTATGGACGAGTGGCGCCCCTAGCATTTGCCTATTCCGCCTATGCCACGGGCCGGCCCTGATTATTAGCCAGTAGGAAAAGCTTGCCACCACATCTTATTTGGTTGTGGTAGTCCGTCGATGACACAACGTACAGGCAGGAATACTTTTGCCTAAACTCCACGAACCTTTCCTCCATTTTATAATTCCACCTAAAGTTAGCCGCTCCGTCATCTCTCATGCGTTTCGCCTTATGTTTGAAAGCTGTGTACGACAACTGTCTGTGGTCCGGTTGGTCAGCGCCACACGTGACAGAACCCGTCGTGAAGGACCACAAAAAAAATTACTCTACGAGATGAAATGATCGATTCTTGCGTCCCGACCAGTGGTGGCAACAGTACTGAAAGAGCATACTCAAGTAGAAGTACTGTTACTTGTCAAAAAATTTAATTTAAGTAGAGTAAAAGTACCTCTCCTAAATACTACTCTAAGTAGGAGTAAAAAGTAGCCCTTTTAAAAGTACTCAAGAGTAGTGAGTAGTGAGTATTATGCTATGAATATTAGTCCACCTTATACCCTGCAAATTAAAAATGCAGCTTACTCTTTAATGGATGATTCTCAGTAAGAACAAAAACATGATGTCACCGAAAAATATTTCAATATTTCTTTAAATATTTAGTTTTATTTTTGACTGTTAGCACTAAGAATATAGCCATGTAATGTTTTAGAAATCAACCAATAATCTGGTAACATTTATGACAACCATCCTGTAGAGGTTTTCTTGCAGTTAATTAAAAAAGGTTGCAAAGCGTTGTACATTAACAATTTCACGTTAAAAAAATGTATAAAAAAATAGTTCTTTTCAAGACGCATTCGTGCTTTAATTTCAATGGACGTTTTCTCTGTAAAAACAATAGAAATCAGAATCGAGTAACATCGAGTAAATGGTTTTCACCACTGATTATTTTTGCTTGGCATTAAAAAATAAACCTGATTTAAATATAAATCTGATGTTTCATAAAAGTTATTTGCTATATACATGGCCTGCGAATTTAAATCGCCATGTGAGAACACATTTAATTAAAAGTTACACTTCAGTAAGCTGACAGAAAGCAGGTTTAATGTGTTTACATGTTAAACGAAATTGACATAAGGGACAAAGATCTAGCAGTGACCATTTGTTAATGCCTAACGCACTTTGAAGCCTGGCAAACAATCAAGCTAAATGAAGAGTTTCCAGCAGATGGCATCGTGAGCTTGTACAGCGCTAACAGAATACAGACTATTTATGCATGTATTAAAAAATGTAATATTCTGAGGTCCATTTGTACTAATTGATTAAGAGAATTTGACAATTGCAGTCATCATACAGTAACAAGCACTTACCCCCTTTCATAAAGCACGCGTGCCTCTTACTCTCACACTGGTCGCTATGGTTAATTTGACGGAAGTCACGCATGGACACATAGGACTGATTATTTGTCTTAGCCAATCGTTGACAGAAAAATAAATAAATATAATGTGGCGATGGCAGGTTTAGGGAAAATAGCGCAGTAAAAGTACCGATACAGCACTTAAAATGTACTCAAGTAAAAGTAAAAGTGCACTGTTTTTAAAATACTTAAAAAATACAATTCCTGAGAAAAGCTACTCAATTACAGTAACGAGAATATTTGTAATTCGTTACTTTACACCACTGGTCCCGACGTCCATTATCGTTTACGAATCCCTACGACACCTTAGGTCAAACAGATTGTGCCAAATTCGGCCTAATATCGTGTAGTCTGAACCAGGCATTAGTACAGTGAACTCATTGTCATGTTTAAGAAACCAATTTGAAATAATTCAAGTTTTGTGACATGGTGCATTATCCTGCTGGAAGTAGCCATCAGAGGATGGGTACATGGTGGTCATAAAGGGATGGACATGGTCAGAAACAATGCTCAGGTAGGCCATGGCATTTAAACGATGCCCAATTGGCACTAAGGGGCCTAAAGTGTCCCAAATAAACCTCCCCCACACCATTACACCACCACCACCAGTCTGCACAGTGGTAATAAGGCATGATAGATCCATGTTCTCATTCTGTTTATGCCAAATTCTGACTGAACCATCTGAATGTCTCAACAGAAATCGAGACTCATCAGACCAGGCAACATTTCCAGTCTTCAACTGTCCAATTTCGGTGAGCTTGTGCAAATTGTAGCTTCTTTTTCCTATTTGTAGTGGAGATGAGTGGTACCCGGTGAGGTCTTCTGCTGTTGTAGCCCATCCGCCTCAAGGTTGTGCGTGTTGTGGCTTCACAAATGCTTTGCTGCATATACCTCAGTTGTAATGAGAGGCTATTTCAGTCGAAGTTGCTCTTCTATCAGCTTGAATCAGTTGGCCCATTCTCCTCTGACCCCTAGCATCAACAAGGCATTTTTGCCCACAGGACTGCCGCATACTGGATTTTTTCCCTTTTCACACCATTCTTTGTAAACCCTAGAAATGGTTGTGTGTAAAAATCCCAGTAATTTAGCAGATTGTAAAAATACTCAGACCGGTCTGTCTGGCACCAACAACCATGCCACACTCAAAATTGCTTAAATCACCTTTCTTTCCCATTCTGACATTCAGTTTGGAGTTCATGAGATTGTCTTGACTAGGACCACACCCCTAAATGCATTTAAGCAACTGCCATGGGATTGGTTGATTAGATAATTGCATTTATGAGAAATTGAACAGGTGTTCCTAATTATCCTTTAGGTGAATGTACATGTAATGTTTTAAAATGACCATAATACTTGTCTTGTGCTATGACATTTTTTTGAATATGCCCTGTGCAATTCAAAGGGTTTGTTCATGTATAGGCTAATTTTGTTAGGGCTAGAATAACATGAAATGGACAGAGTCGATATCAAATGTTAATTTACCGAAGGGCCACGTAGGCTATAACAAACATTTGTCGAGAGCCTAAAATCTAGTTATATAATGAGCTGTTAGACATCAATGACACGGGTTTAGATAAAGTTTGGACTTCCGTCAGTTCTCGGTTCTCTTGCATGCATAGCTTTATCTGCTTATTTAATGTTTTTTCTTGTTAGTATAGCCATGCATGAATTAATTAGGTCAATATTTACATTTTAGAAAGGAAATTCAATTCCCAAATTATGGACAATCAGGCAACTGTCTTCATCGACAGACCTTCCGGGACCAGGTGGTGAGCCTGCAAGCGCTGCCTTCCGAGGAGGCAGACCCAGCCCTGGCTTTTCTTTGTCCTGTCAGTGCACTTCGGACTTATGTGGACAGAACGCAAAGCTTTAGGACCTCAGAGCAGCTCTTCGTCTGTTACGGAGGACAGCAGAAGGGAAAGGCTGTCTCCAAGCAGAGAATGGCCCACTGGATAGTGGATGCCATTGTCCTGCCCGCTCGGGATTAGGGCCCACTCCACCAGGGGTGTAGCCGCTTCCTGGGCGCTGGCTCATGGTGCCTCGCTGACAGAGATTTGTAGAGCTGCGGGCTGGGCGACACCCATCACGTTCGCTAGATTTTTTAGCCTACATGTAGAACTGGTATCTTCCCGTGTACTCACTTCTCATAGTCGGTAGCACCAAAGTGCCCGTTCTAGTATCGGGTTGCTGCGCCACTCCCTTCCTCATGGAACGGATACGTGCGCTTATATGCTCCTGTCGAGTTCCCCAGTATGGTGAACCCTGTCAAGTCCTCCGCAACCCGCGGCAGTTAGACGTGGCGGAGTGTCTGACGCCAGGTCTAACACTCGTAAGCATTGTGGAACTTGTGTTAGGCTGGTTTCATATGTAGTGACCCCCACGGCGGTCCCATATGTGTATTCTCCACGGTACAGCTCCCTACGGCGAGCCCGTGTCTTTCCATTGGCAGAGCTCGCTCTGCCGTCTCAGTGCGGTGACTGTCCCCCACCAGCGGTGACTGTATGTTGTACTGCCCACGGCCAGTCCATACGTGTAATTTCCACACGTTATCTCCTTCGGGGGAGTGTGGCTTTCTCAGCGGCCTCCAGGGGCACGCTTTCCCAGCATTACCCAATAGTCCACTGACTGGGTCTTGTGGGATGGCAGTGTGACTCTCCCTGCAGGAAATTCCGCGCCCGTTGAGACGGGGTCCGAGGGACTTCCGCAGGGCACTGGAAGTGGTAGTAACTGTGGCGTTTTCCATAGGGATCCCAATTCGTTGGTACGTGATAGTGACCGACTGAAAGGGAACGTCTCGGAACGAGGGTTACATACGTAACCGAGATGTTTTTTACCCTTGTCAAGCCTAGTCGAAGTCCCAATTGTCTTCAATATGACAATGAAAATCTCTTTGTTGAAGTTCCGGGTCTCAGGAAGGTAACCTTTATTGTATGAACAACAAAGTGAGACGCCAGCTGAACATCTGACCATCTGACCATCTCTTTCTTAGCTCACACTTTTATATAGTTCTAACTCATGATTTCATTGCAGGTGCATTACTCCCCACACTCTTTGCCACAGTTGCTCTATTCATAAACTTATCTAGCCTTCTTCGTGATGGTGGCCGACTGCCACTTGTTTTTCTTTCTCATCCAATGGGCATCATTCTATTTATCTTTCTTGAGTCACCTCATACTTTTTCCACAATTATATACAAACGCCATTCTTTTCTAAGGGGCTGCTGGGAAAAGTTACTATAGTTAATTTCCTCTAAACATCCCCTATTTGGGACTTTATCTAAGTCCCACACCTATTACCCTTGCCAAGAGTGCAATCTCATAAGTCTACCCTTTCCATCTTCCGTCTAAGGACCAAAAGAGGTCCTCAGCTTTACTTACCAAATGGCTGCCTCATGCAACTGCAATCGCGATGAGGTCAGAGCCAAACATCACTCCCCACTATTTACTAGCGAAGTGTAAAAGACTGTGCTGCTTGTGTGGTTATGAAATCTTATCATCTGCCTGCATTTTAACCAACATTATGGTTAAAAAACAAGGGATTTTAAACTGCTAAAGTGCAGTAAGCAGTGAAAGACACCTCATTTCATGACATGTGCATGCTGTCAGAGAGACTGTTTCTAAGCACTATTTTTTGTGATATTGACTTTAGCGGCAAGAATTACAAAATGTCTATGGTATGTCTAATGTCTATACAATATTGATTTAATTGCACTGATGCTATTGGATGAGAACTGAACTGTACTGGATCATGTTTTCTGCAGAGCTGCTTTATAGCAAATTGAACTGATTTCATAATTGATTAACTTTACACAGTTATTGAACAGAACTGAATCAACACTGATCTGACTTGAATAATTAAATAATTATTTTCATATTTATACCTGTAAATCTGCTTTGAAACTATATAAAGAATTAACAAAGAAAGGTGTGCACTTGACTTGTGCAATGGCCTGCGTGTGGGCCAGATCTGGCATGTGGGCCACATAAGGATTGTGTGCAAGACCACTGTGGCCCACATAAGGACCAGTTCTGGTTCATATTGGCTAGAGCAAGGTATTAGATCTGGGCTGGACCTGGGCCAGAATTAAATTGAACTGTTAGCCAGATGTGGGCCATTTCTGCTTCATGTGTTTTGTTCATGGCTGACATGCGTCATTGCTATTGCTTGATTGTGGCCCAAATCTAGCAAACAAAAGTGGACTGCTCGAGTGCTTAAGTCATTTAACATGGTATGTGGGGCAGAGCAAGGTATTAGATCTGGGCCGGACCTGGGCTAGAATTAAATTTAACTGTTAGCCAGATGTGGGCCAGTTCTTTTTTCTTACTTTACTCCAGGTTTTTACAGAAACTCATCCAGCTCGTCCAGTCACGGGCCTACTGGGTACATTCCAGAACTGGCACCAATATCCACTCCCGATCTTTTTACAGATATGCTGATCATCTGTTTCACAGCAGCACTGGACAGCATTGGTCTGACATAAAACAAAGGGTTACGTAGGTAACCTAGGTTCTGTGAATGAAGTCAACACACCACAGTATGGGTCAGCCTCGCTAAGGATAAGCTGTCAGGAGATGGTATATCAAATTAACCACGCCTGCTTGCAATCACCTCCTATAAATACAGGTGTTAATCAGCCGGCCCTTTCTCTTTTTCCGACTGGCTCAAAGCAATCCCAGAGTGACTACGCCTTGTGGCGTGTTGACTTCATTCACAGAACCTAGGTTACCTACGTAAACCTTCGTTCTATTTCATTTCAGTCAACAAGTCACAGTATGGGTCAACTGTTTACCAGATAAGGTCATGAGGGGAAATCTAGCAGGGCAATCACCAGGAAACGATTAATGCAACAGAACCTTTTATTAGTTCTTCATATAACTTACAACAAAACCCCCAGGTAATAATACCTTGACATAAGTTAACCTAAAGCAGTTTATCCATGCTGTGCTGTTTGCAGAATAGTAGATGAAACTGTCTTTGCCAGATCCAGACGATAGAACTTGGCAAATGTCAAAGAGGATGACCAACCTGCTGCTGCACACACTTCTTCCAGAGAGGCCCCTTTAAATAATGCCCAAGAGGCCCCCATTCCTCTGGTAGAGTGGGCCACCACCCCCTTGGGAAGAGGCCTTCCTATGCTGTGGTAGCCTAGTTCTATCAGCCTGACAACCCATCTTGCGAGCCGCTGCTTGGACACCACCTGGCCTCGCACTGAGTCCCCGAAACAGACAAATAGCTGATTAGTCTGTCTTATTTGTTGAGTGCAAGCAACGTATCTCTTCAGTTCTCTGACTGGGCAGATTAGATGCAATCTGGCTGCTTCTTCTGATTCATGAGGAGGGGGATGAAAGGGTTCTAGTACCAATGGTCTGGAGACATACAGTCTTGTTCAAAATAATAGCAGTACAATGTGACTAACCAGAATAATCAAGGTTTTTAGTATATTTTTTATTGCTACGTGGCAAACAAGTTACCAGTAGGTTCAGTGGATTGTCAGAAAACAAACAAGACCCAGCATTCATGATATGCACGCTCTTAAGGCTGTGCAATTGGGCAATTAGTTGAAAGGGGTGTGTTCAAAAAAATAGCAGTGTCTACCTTTGACTGTACAAACTCAAAACTATTTTGTACAAACATTTTTTTTTCCTGGGATTTAGCAATCCTGTGAATCACTAAACTAATATTTAGTTGTATGACCACAGTTTTTTAAAACTGCTTGACATCTGTGTGGCATGGAGTCAACCAACTTGTGGCACCTCTCAGCTGTTATTCCACTCCATGATTCTTTAACAACATTCCACAATTCATTCACATTTCTTGGTTTTGCTTCAGAAACAGCATTTTTGATATCACCCCACAAGTTCTCAATTGGATTAACGTCTGGAGATTGGGCTGGCCACTCCATAACATTAATTTTGTTGGTATGGAACCAAGACTTTGCCCGTTTACTAGTGTGTTTTGGGTCATTGTCTTGTTGAAACAACCGTTTCAAGGGCATGTCCTCTTCAGCATAGGGCAACATGACCTCTTCAAGTATTTTAACATATGCAAACTGATCCATGATCCCTGGTATGCGATAAATAGGCCCAAAACCATAGTAGGAGAAACATGCCCATATCATGATGCTTGCACCTCCATGCTTCACTGTCTTCACTGTGTACTGTGGCTTGAATTCAGAGTTTGGGGGTCGTCTCACAAACTGCCTGTGGCCCTTGGACCCAAAAAGAACAATTTTACTCTCATCAGTCCTCACTTTTTTGCACCTCTTTATAGGTTTTCCCCTCTCTAATCAACTTTTTAATCAAAGTACGCTGTTCTTCTGAACAATGTCTTGAACGACCCATTTTCCTCAGCTTTCAAATGCATGTTCAACAAGTGTTGGCTTCATCCTTAAATAGAGGCCACCTGATTCACACCTGTTTCTTCACAAAATTGATGACCTCAGTGATTGAATGCCACACTGCTATTTTTTTGAACACACCCCTTTCAACTAATTCGACTAATTGCCCAATTGCACAGCCTTAAGAGCGTGCATATCATGAATGCTGGGTCTCATTTGTTTTCTGAGAATCTAATGAACCTACTGGTAACTTGTTTGCCACGTAGCAATAAAAAAATATACGAAAAACCTTGATTATTCTGGTTAGTCACATTGTACTGCTATTATTTTGAACAAGACTGTACCCTGCAAACAAGCCTGCACTGGCCCTTTAAGGGCCCACTTAGGGCTAGCCTAAGGGCCCCCAGGAGGCTGCCCGCGCAGGGCCCCAGAGAATTTGCTCATTGGCAAAACGTTGGCCCCTTAGCGCTTGCCCTGCGCGGGCAGCCCTCACTTAGCCCCCAGGAAGCCCTCACTAGGTCCGCACTATTAAGCGCTGGTCCTGCGCGGGCAGCCCTCACTTAGCCCCACAGGAAGCCCTCACTAGGCCAACACAGGGCCTGTACTATATTATCTACAACAATAAAACTGTTTCACTATATATACTTATATTATACACCTGAAATGGATGCATAAACCAAATTACTAATGTCTGTATTGTCAAAAATGTACAGTAGTCAAAGGGATTTCAAATCAATGGATTTATTAAATGCAAAAATAGCTCATAAAATCATTAGAAAAAGTTCAATTCATGTCAATACAGCAAATGTAACACTCTGACACGGAACGTTATATATACAAATATAAAAATAATACAAATAAACAACAACAACAAAATATAAAATTATAACAAATAACAAAATTATAACTTTGATCTCAGCTGAAAATGTGCTTTTTAAAATTGCCATGGACCCCCAAATATGAACATACTATCTAACCCATCCTGAGAGTTAAGACATCTTTCTTTTACAACGTAACACCCCATTAATACACTAAAAATGTACTATTACTATTATATATATCTAACATTAGTTTATATCAAGTTACTTTATTATTATTATTATTATGATTCTACTCATTATAAGAATATACTGTTAATAATTGCATAATTTATTTGTTTATTTAAGTCCAATTTTTATTAATTTACATTCATCATTAATTTAATAGAATAATAATAAAAGTAATCATGTATTTTTATCTAATTTATTTATTTATGTATTTAATTTAATGTTTTTAATTCAATTAAAAACATTAAACTTTTGCAGGTTTTTTAAGCTACTTTATTTATTAATTGTATTATTATTATTATTATTATTTTAATATTCAGATTTACTCCACATTTAATTTAATTTATTTACTTTATTTACAGTCAGTCATTTTTGTATTTTATTATTTTAATATTCACAGAGGTTTTTCACATATATGTTAATCTAATTTATTTACAATCATTAATTTATTTTATTATTACTTTAATATTCACAGGTTTTTCCACATATATTTTATTCAACAGTTATTTACAATTTATTTATTTTATTATTATAATATTCATAGAGGCTTTTCCACATACATTTTAATCTCATTTATTTACTTTAATTACAATCATTTATTAATTTAAAGGTCCCGTTCTTCGCGATTCCATCTTTCAATCTTTAGTTAGTGTGTAATGTTGCTGTTAGAGCATAAATAATACCTGTAAAAAAAATACCTGTAAAGCTCAAAGTTCAATGCCAAGTGAGATATTTTATTTAACAGAAGTTCCCTTTCAAAGCCTACAGCGAACGGCCGGTTTGGACTACAGCATGAAGTGCTGTGATGACGTCACTAGAACCGTTTGTTGATGAACCCTCCGCCCACAAGAACACGCAAAATAGGGGCCGTGGTCTCGTTGCTCTCCCACGTGGAGAAGAGCGCGGGACCTTTCCGGGCAAAGTGCGCTAAGCTGCTGTCCAATCACAACACGGGAAGCGCTGGCCCAATCAGAACTCGTTACGTGTTTCTGAAGGAGGGACTTCATAGGACAAGGAAATCCTCAGGCCGTTTTTAGGACAGAGGAAACAGCGGTGTACAGATAAGTAAATTGTGTGAAAAATACAGTTTTTTTACAAGTGAAACATGAACTCATGTTATATTGCACACTGTAAACACAATCAAAGCTTCAAAAACACGCGAAGAACGGGACCTTTAAATCTTATTTTTTTAATGGTTTTTACTTTTCCACGGATCCCATGTCACGCCTTTGCGGCCCCCTGGGGGTCCCCGGACCCATAGTTTGAAAACTAAACTGTTCATTGGCAAAGCTCACTCTTCCCCCGAGGTCTCTCGGCTAGTCAGCAGACGGTGGTGGCGCTCCTTTCGTCCACCCGCTCGGTCTCTTGAATTCCGCAGCCACACCTTGATCTCACTCTCAACTTCTGCATCAGGTGGACTTGGCTGAAAGGAGAAAATCCCTCATTCCCTTTCAGTCGGTCACGTTCGACGTACGTCAGAACTGAACCGACGAATGGGATCTTACTTTAGAGACCAATCCTACTTCGAGCATCTAACAACGAGCCAATGAAATTTGGCATGCGATCACGCATTCCACGCTCCGCCCCGCAGCGCGGGTATAAATAGGAAGTGGAATGGTAGATCAGCGCTTTCTACTTCGGAGCCGAGCAGTGCTTACTGTTTCCTACGAAGAGTGTCTGACTACGAGTCAAAGAGTGTTGAGTGAGAGAGTCTGCCAGTGCGGGTGATACGGCGCGTCAGTGAGAGACCGTCTGATCAGTGATCAAGCGATCTAAAGGAGCTTGTTGGTTCGCTGAGCGTTTCCCATACAAACTGTTGGTTCGCTGAGCGTTTCCCATACAAACTGTTGGTTCGCTGGGCGTTACACACACACAAATACACATCACTGAGAGCTCACACAGGCTTGCAGAACGAACTGTGTGGAGCCGCGGTCATCTCCCTGAGTGCTTCAGCACACTAAAAGAGCAGCTTTCCATTCACAAAAGAGCAACACGGTTTGACCCTGCGTCTTTTTCAAGATGTCATTCAAACCGTGTATTCCTGGTATGCAACTGTTTCCTGTCCTCTTTGACGGCCACGAGCGCATGTGAGATTGCGATCGTGGGTGATTCATGTTCTGGTAAAAGAACATGGTCACGTCGGCGCGTTGTTCGTCTCCCCCTTCTCATAAAGGGCTCGAGTGTTCAGCGCGCCGTGTGCCGTCGAGCGGGCGGCTGACAGCGGTGGTTGTCACAACAACCGGCGCGCGTCAGTCGGCGCTCTAGATGCGCGGTCGAGACTATGAAACCTCAGATGGGGTCGAGTCCCTTCGCCTATCCCCTGATCTAGTTCATTTCTAGTCTTACTGGAAAAGGGCTACTTTGGCTGATAAGCGCTGGTGGCCTGAGGATTACAGTGGGGATTCCCCGCCGGGTAAATCCCCTCGGGCCCCCACTCCTCTATCGCATCAAAAGCATGCTGAGACTCTGTTCGTGGGTGGTACGGATTCTCTCATGAGAACACGACCACGTCAGGGCATTGTTCGCCTTGCCTTCTTCATAGAGGCTTGAGCGCTCAGTGCGCTGTGTGCCGTTCTGACGGCCACGTTCACTGTCTCGCATGCCTGCTGGTAGTTGAAGGTGGAATCGCTGATCCTAAAGAGAAAAGGGCTTAGCGTTTCATTTTTGGCTCTGGCAGAGGACAGATGTCAATTGCTGCATCGGAGAGAAGGAAATATGGAGGGTCAAAAGGGCCAAAAATGAGACAAAAAAAAAAAAAAAGTTTCATTGTTTTCCCTCTCTCACTGCCCTCTGCCCTGCACGCATGAGGGTAGTCCCAGCCCAGGGGTTGTGCAGGAACTGCGTGCGGTGTTGGACCTCGCCCTATGGGCGACGAAAATCACTGCACGCTCCCTGGGTCAGGCGATGTCCACACTAGTGGTCCAGGAATAGGGGGCTAACCTGGCAGATATGCGCAAGAAAAGCCTGTCTGTCGGGCTGGCCTCCTCGGCGGCACCATCGAGAACTTTGCCCAGCAGTTCTTGGTGGCCCAAGAGCAGACGGAGGCGTTGCACCAGGGTGCCGACGACCAGCTGCTCGGTCGTCGGTCGCAGCACCTCTGCCGGCTCGTCGCCGAGGGCATCCCCTCCTGCGTCCGCCTCCACCCTGCTAGAGCCGAGCAGCAGCCTCCACTGGAGGAGCAGGGTGCCGGACGCGAGGGAAGCCCAACCCGTCCAGGGCCCGCTAACCGGCAGGCAAGCGCAAGGGGACGCGGCCCTGAGACGGGCCGGCTAGGGAGAACAGGAGCTGCTCGGGGGAGACGATGTTCGCATCCCTCCCCCACCCCCCCGGAGGAGGACCGGGGGGCCCTGACTGGTTTCGGTTCTGCCACTGGCTCTCCGGAGTCCAGCGGTACCCACATTTTAAGAGCAGTTTCCTCTCTCTCTGGGCCTCAAGAGGGTCAGGTTGGCAGTGTGCGACGCCCACGGGCCTTGTCACTCCTTTCCTACCCTCCCGTCGCCAGGGGGCAGTTGTGTGGGCCTCGAGGATGCCCCTGGGCCTTCTCACCCACACACTTCCTCTCTCGTGAGCACTCAGTCAACACTCCGGGCCGCCCACGGGCCTCCCGGGTCGGGGCTGAGTGCTTCACTTCCCTGCCTCCGGGCAGTGGGCAGCAGAGTGGGCTCCGAGGACGCCTCCGGGCCTTCTCACCCACTCTCTGTCCAAACCAGGAGTGCTCAGGCAACACTTCGGGCCGCCTCCGGGCCTCCCGAGTCGGGCCAGAGTACTCCGTTTCACTGCCCCACCCCGGGCACGTCTGTGGTGCGGTTGGTCCCGCTTGCACGGTCTCTGGGGGCCTGGTTAGGTCTCCCCGGGCCGTCTCACTGGCTCATCCGTACCATCAGACCGGCCGCCCAAGTACAGGGGCATCCTCTTCACCTCCGTGCGAAGCAGCGATGCTCAGGTCTTGAGGTCAGAGATCGAGGTCCTACTGGCGAAGGACACGATCGAGCCGGTTCCTCCAGCCGATATGAAGACGGGGTTCTACAGCCCCTACTTCATTGTGCCCAAGAAGGGGGTGGGTTACGACCAATCCTGGACCTGCGAGTTCTGAATCGGGCCCTGCACAAGCTCCCGTTCAGGATGTTGACGCAGAAACGCATTTTCCAATGCATCCGTCCCCAGGATTGGTTTGCAGCGATCGACCTAAAGGATGCGTACTTCCGTGTGTCTTTCTCCCTCAACACAGACCGTTCCTACGTTTGGCGTTCGAGGGGAAAGCATATCAGTACAAGGTCCTGCCCTTCGGGCTGTCCCTGTCGCCCCGCGTCTTTACGAAGGTCGCAGAGGCAGCCATTGTTCCGCTCTGAGAACGCGGCGTTCGGATTCTCAACTACCTCGACGATTGGCTGATCCTAGCCCAGTCGAAGGACCAGTTGTGCGAACACAGGGACTTGGTGCTCAGTCACCTCAGCCAGTTGGGCCTTCGGGTCAACCGAGAGAAGAGCAAACTCTGTCCTACACAGAGGATCTCTTATCTCGGTATGGAGCTGGACTCGGTCAACCGGACTGCGCGCCTCTCTGAGGAGCAAGTCCAGTCGGTGTTGAACTGCTTGAATATGTTCAAGAGCAGGACAGCGGTCCCACTGAAATTCTTTCAGAGGCTCCTGGGGCATATGGCATCTGCAGCCGCGGTCACGCCGCTCGGATTGCTTCATATGAGACCGCTTCAACACTGGCTCAATGGCCGAGTCCCGAGGTGGGCGTGGCAGAGCGGTCAGTACCGGGTCCCAGTGACTCCTTACTACCGCCAAACCTTCAGCCCGTGGTCCAACACTTCGTTTCTCCGGGCCTGGGTGCCCCTAGAACAAGTGTCCAGGCATGCTGTGCTATTCACAGATGCCTCCGCCACCGGCTGGGGGGCCACGTACAACGGGCATGCAGTTGCTGGTCTGTGGACGGGGCCGCAATTGCATTGGCATATCAATTGCCTCGAGTTCTGGCAGTACACTTGGCACTCCGCCGCCTCAAGGGGCCGCTGCGTGGCAAGCATGTACTGGTCCGTACGGACAGCACCACGGCCGTTGCGTACATCAACCGTCAGGGTGGTCTACGCTCCCGTCGTTTGCTCCAACTCGCCCGCCACCTCCTCCTGTGGAGTCAGAAGCAGCTGAGGTCGCTTCGGGCCATTCATGTCCCTGGTGTGCTGAACCAGACAGCCGACAAGCTCTCTCGTCAGCCGACACCTCCGGGAGAGTGGCGACTCCACCCCCAGGCGGTCCAGCTGATATGGGACCAGTTCGGAGCCGCACAGGTCGACCTGTTTGCCTCTCTGGACTCGACCCATTGCCAGTGGTACTATTCCCTGACCGGGGGTACCCTCGGCACAGATGCACTGGCGCACAGCTGGCCCCGGGACCTACGCAAGTATGCGTTTCCCCCAGTGAGCCTTCTTGCACAGACTCTGTGCAAGGTCAGGGAGGACGAGGAGCAGGTCTTGTTAGTTGCGCCGTATTGGCCCAACCGGACCTGGTTCCCGGAACTCACACTCCTCGCGACAGCCCCTCCTTGGCCGATTCCCCTGAGGAAGGACCTTCTTCCTCAGGGACAGGGCACGCTATGGCACCCGCGTCCAGACCTCTGGAATCTTCATGTCTGGTCCCTGGACGGGACGCGGAGGTTCTAGATGGACTACCACAAGCTGTCGTAGACACCATCGCTTCACGAGGCGCCTCTATGCTCTGAAGTGGAACCTGTTCGTTGAGTGGTGCGCTTCCCGCCGGGAAGACCCCCGAAGGTGTTCGATTAGTGTCGTGCTTTCCTTCCTGCAAGATGGGTTGGAGAGAAGGCTGTCTCCCTCCACCCTCAAGGTATATGCTGCAGCAATAGCAGCGTACCATGATGTAGTAGAAGGTAAGTCGGTGGGGAAGCACGACCTAATCGTCAGGTTCCTCAGAGGTGCGAGGAGACTAAATCCTCCTCGTCCATCCTCGATACCCTCTTGGGACTTAGCTCTAGTGCTCAGAGCACTTCAGAGCCCTCCCTTCGAGCCTTTGGCGTCTTGTGAGCTTAAGATCTTGTCAATGAAGACAGTGCTCCTGACGACATTGGCCTCGATCAAGAGGGTAGGGGACCTGCATGCACTTTCGGTCAACGAATCGTGCCTAGAGTTCGGGCCAGGTAACTCTCACGTTGTCCTGAGATCCCGGCCCGGATATGTGCCCAAGGTTCCTACCACTCCCTTCCGGGATCAGGTGGTGAACCTGCAAGCGCTGCCTTCGGAGGAGGCAGACCCAGCCCTGGCTTTGCTGTGTCCGGTCCGCGCCCTTCGCGCTTACGTTGACCGGACCCAAAGCCTTCGGACCTCAGAGCAACTCTTCGTCTGTTACGGAGGCCAGCAGAAGGGAAAGGCTGTCTCCAAGCAGAGGTTAGCCCACTGGATAGTGGATGCTATAGTCTTGGCCTACCAGTCCCAAGACGTGCCTTGCCCGTTCGGTGTAAGAGCTCACTCCACTCGGAGTGTTGCTTCTTCCTGGGCGCTGGCTCAAGGCGCCTCGCTGACAGACATATGTAGAGCTGCGGGCTGGGCGACACCTAACACGTTTGCTAGATTCTATAGCTTACGTGTAGAGCCGGTATCTTCCCGCATCCTCGCCCCCAGTGGCCAGGAGCGTTAAGTGCCCGTTCTAAGTGTCGGCTTGCGAAACGCCACTCCCGCCCTCTGGGCCGGATACGTGCGTCTATTGTCTCCAGTTGTGTTCCCCGGGAAACCGGCTAACCCTGTCGAGCTCCTCCGTCACCCCTCCGGTGTCAGACGTTGCGGACCGTCTGACGCCAGGCCTGCACCCGTATGCTTGTGAAACGTGGCTGTAGGCTGGGTTCCATATGTAGCGGTTCCCTCACGGCAACCCCATATGTGTATTCTTCCACGGTACCAGCTACCCTTCGGGCTAGCCCCGTGTCTTTCCCTCGACAGAGCCCGCTCTGTCGTCTCTGGGCGTGTTCTTTCCCCCCTTCAATCAGGCTGGAACCACCCCAGAGACTGCCATATGTTGCACTACCCTGCCAGGTTAGTCCTTATGTGTATTCTGCCACCTCTCCTTCCCTGAAGGACGTGGCCCCGCAGCGTACCCTCTCTCTCAAGAACGAGGTAGGCACGCTTTCCCAGCGTTATCCAATAGTCATTCTGAGTGGGTCTTGCAGAAACAGCAGTGACTGTACTCCCTGCTTGGAGCCCTGACTTCCGTACCATACTAGACGGTGCAGTGCGCTCAAGCAGGACGCTGGAAGGGCCAGCATCCTGGCGTTTTCCATAGGGATCCCATTCGTCGGTTCAGTTCTGACGTACGTCGAACGTGACCGACTGAAAGGGAACGTCTCGGTTACGTATGTAACCCTCGTTCCCTGAAGGAGGGAACGGAGACGTACGTCCCGTCGCCAGATGCTGTGCTTCCGCTGGGAGTCCGGTCACCTTTCGGCTCCTCAGCAGAAAAAGCGCTGATCTACCATTCCACTTCCTATTTATACCCGCGCTGCGGGGCGGAGCGTGGAATGCGTGATCGCATGCCAAATTTCATTGGCTCGTTGTTAGATGCTCGAAGTAGGATTGGTCTCTAAAGTAAGATCCCATTCGTCGGTTCAGTTCTGACGTACGTCTCCGTTCCCTCCTTCAGGGAACGAGGGTTACATACGTAACCGAGACGTTTGAACAAAATAGGGAATTCTATGTATCTTTTTAGATTAGAAAATAATAAACTAAACTTTAATATTTGTGGAGTTTTTAATATTGTAATAATTTCAGTTACTCCAAATTAATGTAGAAACAATTTAAAGACAGCATATTTTAAATGTGTTTTAATGGCATCTTTTTATGAATGAAGGCCAGTATAACTGACACCAATGTCTCTATGAAACATTAATGACGTTACATTACAGTATAAATGAAAGCTACCCAATTTCAACATTTATTAGGTTTAAAAAAATAAAAAAAATTAGTTGGCTTCCCTGTTAGACATATACAGAAATTTAATAGTTATCAAACAGCTTTCTTAACTGCATAAATAATACATTAAGGGTGCGTTCACACTTGTAGTTCGGTTCGTTTGGTTAGTTTGGTCCGGACCAAAAAACAAAAACAAACATAATAGTCCTGGTCCGCTTAGCGTTCACACGGGCATTTTTAACAGCGAACCTAAAGTTATCGAACCAAAGGCACAGGGAGACGCTCACAACCTGATTGGTCGGCTTATATGACGTAGGAGCTCGTTTACCGAACATGCAAAACAATGCTGTGTGCGGATTACACGCGCGGGCATATTATGCGTGTACATATGGCATTATTTTTTACCAGAGAACTCATGAAGAGCTCATGAAATGTTCACAACATTCAAAACAACGCTGTGTGCTGGATTAAACGCGGTCATTTTATGCGTGTAACACATATGGCATTATTTTTACCAGAGAACTCATGAAGAGCTCATGAAATGTTCAAAACAACGCTGTGTGCTGGATTAAACGCGATCATTTTATGCGTGTACATGTGGCATTATTTTTACCCGCTGAGAACTCATGAAGAGCTCATAAAATGTTCAAAACATTCTAAACAGCAGCAGTATTTCCTCCGTTGTGCAAAAGAGACGGCCGTTCTGTCGTCTGTCCCTGCTAATAATGGGCAACACAGGAACTTTGATGAGAAGAGCCAGGTATGCTTTTTGTGTGTTTTTTTCTAGCATTTTCGAAACATGCTCGTCAGACCAAATATTGATGAGGCTCTTCCTCGTTGCTCTACGTTTGCCCTCTAATGTTAAAGTTACTCATTTTGGATAACGTACACCGATCTTTCCGCGTCGTCAAATCAGCTGCATTATGCGTGGCATCTTGTGACATTATACGTCCGGTTTTTGGTCCGTTTACATGTCTTTGGTCCGTGTTGCGTTCATATATCAATCGAACCGCACCAGAGTTCGTTTGGAAGCGGACCGAGACCCATCTTTTTAGCGGTCTCGGTCCGCTTGTTTGGTGCGCACCAGAGTTCGGGTGGCAGCGTTCACATATGTTCAAATGAACCGCACTAACCGATCAACCGCACCAGGGTTCGTTTTAATCGAACCAAACATGACAAGTGTGAACGCACCCTAAATATAGATTAATCATCTTTTCTCTGTTCCCGTTATTTCTTTTTTCATCAGTGTAGCTGTCACTTTAAAATCGGCCACCGCCGGACATGATGCGGATCTAACGCGCAGTCACGCGCATCTCATTTTCTCACGTTCATTTAAGAGGTCATTTAACTATTTTTAGAATCCTACTATGAGAATACACAACAAAACTGACATTTTGACAGCATTCCATTCCCTGTGTTTCTGTTATTGTTTGTTCAAGAGCGAAAGAGAACTCTGAGTGCACGAGACTGGCGCAACTAATAAGGGATCTGATTGAGACGCAGACAGGACATCGACATACGATCTCCTCTGTCTTGTAGCGCGTGTGTGTGTGTGTGTGTGTGTCAGGACATCGACATAAAGCGCGTTCTTTTCTGTTGTGTGTGTGTGTGTGTGTGTGTGTCAGGACATCGACATAAAGCGTGTTCTTTTCTGTTGTGTGTGTGTGTGTGTGTGTCAGGACACCGACATACAGCGCGTTCTCTTTCGTCTTGTCGTGTGTGTGTGTGTGTCAGGACATACAGCTTAGATGTAACATGTACATCATGTACGCATCTGCACTTGCTAGGGCGCGTGCTCCGAGCACAGCCGTTATGATAAATTATATAACAAACTTTTTCATCAGACATGAGCAGTTTACTGTGGCGAACCGACGTATAACATACAGAATAGGGGAAATGGGTGAAAAGGACTAACCAATATTTAGCCTATTTATTTAAGCTAAATCGAGTTTAAGGTAAGCAACGTTACTCCGTTGCCGTTCGACAAAAACATAACTAACGTTAATGATCTGGATTAACAAAAACATACCAAAATACAATCCTCAGACGAACACACACTGTGGAAAATAGGCAATAACGTTACTGTTAAATACCAAATATAATACAATTTACAATTAAAACTCACCTCAGAGTCAGGAGAAATCCGTCAGATGAAGGCAGATCCAAATCCAATTCCACCGTTGGCGGTGAGTCACTCTCAAGTGCGCACTGCGCAGTGATGATTCTTCCGCAAAAAATAGTTCCAAGCAAAATATGACGCAGAGCTCTGTACAATAACACTCATTTTGAGCTTCACAAATAAATTAAAAGCCTATGATTTTATTCATTATATGCAGGATTCGAAATTAACTAGGTTGATAGATTGTTTGTTTTATATTATTATATAGCCAGCCAGATTTTTACTACCAACTGGTACTGTTACTGGCCAAACATCGATATTCATTAAAAAATAAAAGGCTTTTAAAAGTACGATTTGTTTTTTTAATTTTTAAGGGATCGCGTTGTTAAAACAATGCATATCATAGTGTTTTTTAAATTTTTTTTTTAGATCATGTGCAGTTGAAAAAAAAAAAAAAACTACGTTTGGGCTGCCTACACAAAACCTGCATGGGACCAAGGGTACAAAAGTTGCTCTGGGCCCGAACGGGCTGGCACACGCTGGGCCATCACAGGCTAAATGTGGGCAGCCCGCTAGAGTGGGCTGCTCACAGAGAGCACGCGTTGAGCCCACAGCTGTGGGCCTCGCCTGGGCAAGCCTGCAGTGGGCCTGTTTAGGTTTGGTGTGGGCTGGCCCTAGCCCACTCTGCCCACAAAAAGCCAGCAGAGGGCCCGCAGGGGCATGTTTGCAGGGTAAGAACGAGGTAAAACCTTTGGCAGGAAGGATGGGTTCGGAAGGAGTGAAATAGATGAGTCTTCTTCCCCCAATCCCAAGCATGCCGGGTGTACTGACAAGGCATGCAATTCGCTCACCCTCCTCACTGAAGCAATAGACAAGAGAAAGGCTGTCTTCAATGTAAGAAGTTCTAACTCCAATTTGTCTAACGGCTCAAAGGGATGTCCTGTCAGAGCTTTCAGGACGATGCCCAAGTCCCATGAGGGAACTAACCGAGCTTGAGATGGGCGTAATCTACGAGCTCCTTTCAGAAAACATTTCACAAGAGGATGGACACCAGCTGTGCTGCCTCCGTAATCCATATGGCGATCTGATATAGCTGCTACATATCCCCTCAAGGTTGACTCTGTCAGACCCATCTCCAACAGGGACTGGAGGAATGACAAAACTAACTCAACTTCACATGAAACTGGGTCCATTCCCTTGGACTGACACCATCGAGAGAACCTTTCCCATCGAGCCGCCAAATGTCTCCTTGTAGATGGGGCTTTTGCTGCACGTAATGTTGTCAGAACCCCCTCTCCCAGACCTCTGGAACACTCTGTTTAGTGGCCAGACATGCAGATTGTACCTCCCTGGATTCGGGTGCCAGAGTTTCCCCTGGGCCCGAAACAGCATATTCTCCCTGACTTTGAGACACCATGGCGGTCCCCTCTGCAATGCTACCAGATCTGGTATCCATGACTGCTGGGGCCAATCTGGTGCTACCAACAGGACTCTGTGCCCGGTTGCATAAAACACCTTAAGTGAAAATTTCCCTTAAGATCGCCCTTAGGTTTCCCTTAAACTTAAGGGTGTTGCATAAAATAACCCTTAAGTATAACTTAAGGGTTTATTAAACTGAAACGTCATAAACCCTTAGAATTATCCTCAAATGTCTATTTTTCACTTAAGTAATCCCTTAAAAACCGTTAAGTGTTGCATAAAGCCCCTTAACTGTCATTTTCCTAAGTATAGTTTAAGGTTAGGAAAAGTTTACCTTAAGAGTTGACGAACATTAATGAGAAAAAAATAGCTGAGTTTATTTATCCTGTTGAAGATGTAAATGTGCCAAAGAGAATTTTTCGCGATAGAGAGAATCCTCTGGACCATCTTAGCAATGAAAAACTGCTTCGCGAATATAGATTTGATCGCCGCAGGATATATGAGATCACTAACAAACTGGAAGGCGATCTTGATCATGTTACCCAGCGCAACCACTCACTACCCTCTGTGTTACAGTTGCTTATAGCACTTTGGTTCTTTGCAACTGGGAGTTTCCAGTCTGTAGTGGGAGATGTTTTCCATGTTCATAAATCGTCAGTTAGTAGAGTTATTCACCGGGTTGCAGGGGCTCTCTGCCGTCATTTAAGCCAAACTGTGACATTTTCATCGCGTGTTGAACTGGATGCCATTCAAACCTCTTTTTTTCGGAAAGCGGGGTTTCCTCGAATAAGTGTAATCGATGGCACACATGTCAGAATTCAGGCTCCCCGCACGCATGAAGAACAGAAAAAATTACCATTCTGTTAATGTGCAGCTAGTGTGACCATGTGTGCAGAATTAGAAATGTTGTTGCATCATGGCCAGGGAGTAGGCTACACATGACTCTAGGATTTTGACAGAGAGCTATAGCCTATACTTTAAAAAGTTGAAAATTAAGTAAAAACATATAGGCTTGTCAACTTTTTGAAAATATTTTATCAATGTATTAAATGTATTTTGACTTGTTGATACTTATGGTCATCGTTTGATCCTAGGAAAGATACAACAATGCGTTGACACACACACGGTCTATAATTGAGAGGACGATCGGACAGCTCAAACGGAGATTTCACTGTCTCCACAGCGAGCTGCGCGTCTGCAGAATTATTGTCACCTGCGTTGTTCTTTTTAACATGTCAAAGATGTATTGTGAAGAGGGAGATAATGTCGAAGAAGAGGCTCAAGAAGCAGAAGCAGAAGAGGCTCATGAAGAAAATCAACAAGATTTTCAACGGGGTGGATTTGTTGTCAGAGATGCCGTCGTAAATGCATTCTTTAATTAGTTTAGCTAGTAGCCTATGGACAATAGTCATAAATATAAATAAATGAAATAGCCTATAAATAAATAAATCATAAATAAATACAAAACCTGTCAGATCTGTCATAAAAAAAATATTCGTCAATTGATGTGCATTTTATTTTTCTTTCACTTTGTAGCTGCATTAGTTTGTTATTAAGAATGAAGTTGTAAAGGTCTTGATTTTCCTTCTCCTTTTTAAGTTTTTCGATCTCTAATTGCAGTTTTGTCTTCTGTAGGATGTCTCTTTGCAGTTTTTCTCTTGTCGCGGCTGGAGAGGATATTTGCGTCTTTCTGCAATTCACAAGTGTTTTGAAGGAATAATGAAAAAAATCTAAAAATTACATCCAGGCTGTTCTAAGTAAAATTAACAATAGACTAAAATAATTGTTAACAAAGAAGCAATAAAACCTCACTTTGCTGCATGGTTTGGCGTGCTGCTGGCGCTCTGCCGGTGTTGAAGCTGATTTTTGCTGAGAAGGTCTAACGTGTGAAACAAATAACGTTACCAAGCATATTATTTTATTTTGTCGTGATCTTCAAATCGTTTATCCTCACCAGTGATCTTTTTTTATTTTATTTAAGACAATAATGTTCTCTCACTCCGTGTAATATTCCTCTTGTTGAATCTCAGCTTCACTCTCTAACCCGCCAGCGTAGCGTGTCTATGGCAACAATAGAATTTTATAACGGTAAAACCTGGGTCGCAGTCGTGAAACACTTAGCGGCGTCCCTTACCTAAGAGAACCGTTTAAGGGATTATATGCAACACCCTTAAATCATTCCCTTAGATAAGGGGAAATCGCGCCTTAAGTATCATACTTAAGGGAAAAACTTAAGGTGTTTTATGCAACCGGGCACTGGCCCTCAAGATCCGTACTTTGGCTAGGACTGCTGGCAGAAGAGGAAATGGGGGAAATGCATACAGTAGCATTGGAGGCCACTTGTTTGCCTGAGCATCCACCCCCAGTGACCCCTTGGGCCCCATTATCGAATACCACAGGGGACAATGTGTAGTTTCCAGTGAGGCAAAGAGATCTACCTGAGCCACCCCGAACCGAGACCAGATCTCTTGCACCACTGCTGGATGTAGTCGCCATTCCCCTGGCCTGGGGCCTCCCCTGGACAAAAGATCGGCTGCTACATTGTCCTCTCCTGGGAGGCCCTCAGGGACATCCCCTGAGCATATGCCCATAACAGAAGGTCCCGAGCTCTCTTGTGTAACAAAAATGACTATGAGTTTAATGTCTCTGGGAATAATTAACTCAAAAGGGATTCAATATTCAATATTCATGAATTTATGAATATAATTTGCTAGTCATTCATTATGTATTAAAATTTTCCGATAAGGAAAAATGTTTAATTAAATACAAGTAACCCTTTACGGAATTGCTTGAAATTATCCTACTAAGTTTGTCCTCCAAATTAGATATAGACTTTCAAATCAATTCTCAATAAGGGATTACTGCTTTACGAGCGCATAAGAAACATTAACTTTACTGATCAGGACAAAATCAATATTTCAAATGGTCGTACAGTTTACTTTACTAAAATAGTAGCATAAGCAGTTTAGGTAACGTTAAGATCGTAAGTTTCATTGACTTTGTGTATGTGGAAGAGTACACAGTTTCAACTCATTAAATGTCTTTTGGAAGTTTAATAAACACAGACTAAAAATAACACTACAATTCACACAGAAAGTACATACTAAATATGCATAAAGAGAGTAGAAATATAGATAGTAAACGAAAGAATATGGTACATAAACGAAAATAATGAATAGACCAAAAATAGAGAGATAGAGAGGGAGAGAGAGAGAGAGGAGAGAGAGAGAGAGAGAGAGAGAGAGAGAGAGAGAGAGAGAGAGAGAGAGAGAGAGAGAGAGAGAGAGAGAGAGAGCGTCCACTTCAGTTCGTTACATAGAGCCCTCACGGAGTTAACTTGTCCCAACGGGAAATAACCCGACCCTTTTAACAGCAGTTTGGATTTTAGAAATAAGAATGCTTGCTTTAGTTTTGGCTTCTCGCGTGTGTGCGTGTGTTCTGAGTTCAAATGTCCTGCGTGTCCGGCGGTTCTTTCCGAGGTCGGTGTGGAGCGGCGAGTCTCTTTGAAGTGGGCTGAGTTCTCTCTCTCTGAAGAATGCCCTCGGGGGCTGGAAAGTTGGTAGATCGCTCTGAGGCGTTCGATGCGATGCAAGAGAGGGAAAGTGAGGGTCACATTGGCCTTTGTAGACCAGGTCGAGCGACGCCCATTTCCTAGATGGTCCAATCGATCAGAGAGTTTTTGAACAAAGTTCTGAACTCTTTGTTCAGCTGGGTCCCTCCCTTTTGGTTCTTTCCGATGTAGATATGTTTAATGCATTTTCCTTTCCAACGCTGGTAACTTTGTAATAATGCATGTTCTGTAAATTCTTTTACAAGATTCGGTACGATCGCATTTTTCTGATTACGAGGATACCAGGGATCATGAGTCTGAGATCTGGGAATACACAAATACAGGCTTTCCACTGTCTGGTGGTCTACACAGCTTGAGTTATATACCTATAATTCTTATGATTGTTTCAGACACATATAAAAACACTTTAAGCAGAAAATCATACATTTAATACGTTTTTGGGGTGACTTTTAATCATACATTCCTTTGACACTCGTGGTGGACCCTCTATGTGTGTGTGTGTGTCTAGATGTTTGTAAGGTGTCGGATATCGTGCCGGCAATAAAAGTCACAACGGGGCCTGCTTGACGTCTCCCAAGGGAGATCAAATGGTTTTCTCCAGACATTGTGGTGCCTTTCCCTGGCCATCAATCGTATTAACATGATCTGATAAGCACCTCAGGAGAAGCGAGAGGCATCTGGCTGTTTGCCAGATGCACAGACGGGCATTGTGGCTACATTCCCCCTTTTTGTTCGGCTGATGTCCTGTGGTCATTATCGGACAACCTCCCGTCACAATGGACGGATGGTAGGTGAGTCGGGCAGTCGGGAGCAGGTGTTTGTTACGGCTGGGGAGCCAGCTCGATGAGGTACGTCTCTGCTCCGGGCATTGTAATTTCCCTCCGTGGTTTCCATCGGAGACCTCCGGACACGGCCGTTGTGAGCTTGGCTGTGGAGGTTCTCATCTTATTGAATTTCCTGTACAGGAGGAAAGCGATGCCCAGGGTTAGGGTATTGCCGACGATCATAGAGACACATACCCAGCTAACACAAATACGTGGCTGTTACGTAACTGCAACGTAATCTGCTGACTAAACTTACGTCGTGGTGACGTAACTAGTTACGTTGTGGCAACTGGAAAAGTGAAATTCCCAGATACGTTGTCACAACGTAACATTGTAACGTTGCCAGTTAGTAACTGCAACGTTGTGGCAACGTCATGGATCTATTAGTTGTGTGTTGGTAATCAGTTGGTAATTTTTATAATTATTCATTTTTCAATAGGCGGACATGCTGTAGTTTATGTCCTCATTTGCCCAAACTAATTTAAAGGCTATTTCAATGAATGTGAATGACGAATGCAGACTCAATGTGACTTTAGTTCATTCAGTTCATTTATTTTGAAAAACACACAAAAACGAAGAATAAAACACCCAAATTATTTAACAAAAATATCGGAGATACAGCAGAACATGAATAAAAGCATTCAAGATGCTCGGCATTATAATGTTAAACATAACATAAGTTATGCTGTGCTAGTGTAAGTTACCGTTTGCTAGTTGACATTTCAAATGATTCAGGAAAAATACCACATAAATATGTAACAATAGGTATAAATATTAACATAAATACTTAAAGTAGACTGTAGGTAATATTACTTAACCAATCTGACACCGTTGTTGAACCTTTTTTTTTAGATAAATGGCGATAAAACGAGAGCGAAATGTCGACGCTGTCCTCTGGTCCTCTCTGTTTGTGTGTTTACGGTTGCCATGGCAACTCCCAACTGCCACCAGGCGAGCGCGTTCTCGTTCAGTCTCTACTACTGTTAAATTAGATGTAGAGAGGCCATATCTGTCATTATTCCAACGTTTTGTATGAAATATTATGCAATAAAAAGTTTAACACTCCAGAAAAATGAACTGCTGTTGATAATATTGCCTACGGCGCGCACACACTCAGTTGTGGAGGCGCGCGCATCGTGTCACGTGACACGTCACTTTTATATTTTATATATAAAAAGATCGTGTTCTTAATTGTTTAAAATAAACAATAATCTTAAGGGGAATTTTAATCTTGTCTGACATTTAATTACACATTTTAAATAGAAAATTCTGCCAATCAGAACAACCTGCAATGATGGTAATGAAATTACGAGCAGGTGACGTTGCATTCACGTTGCCAGTAAGTCATGGAATTACCAAAATATTACGTGTAGAGTACGTATCTGGAACATTGTTGGTAATATTCTGACGTTCAGAGATCGTACTGACAACGTTGTGAGAAGGTAATTTTATGGTAAGAAAATTACAGGCATGCAACGTTGTAGTTACGTTGTCAGTCAGTCATAAAATTACCAAAATATTACGTGTAGAGTACGTATCTGGAACATTGTTGGTAATATTCTGACGTTCAGAGATCGTACTGACAACGTTGTGAGAAGGTAATTTTATGGTAAGAAAATTACAGGCATGCAACGTTGTAGTTACGTTGTCAGTCAGTCATAAAATTACCAAAATATTACGTGTAGAGTACGTATCTGGAACGTTGTTGGTAATATTCTGACGTTCAGAGATCGTACTGACAACGTTGTGAGAAGGTAATTTTATGGTAAGGAAATTACAGGCATGCGACGTTGAGACTACGTTGTCAGTTGGTAAGTCATGAAATTACCAAAAAGTACGAATAAATTACGTAACTGTTACGTCGTGTGTTAGCAGGGTAGCGCAGTGTCAGCTGCGGTCCAGGTTTGGACAACAGGGGAGTTATTCAGGATGGGCATTCGGGACAATGCTTGGAGGGCTGTATCAAGGGGAGCAATGTCAATGAGCTGGGGCCCCCCTTTCTCAATCCACAATTCTAGCTCGGGAGCGAGGGTGAAGTTGTGGTCCTTGAAGAAGGCGGGATTTCCAGTTCTGACTGGTATTCTTCGCTTGGGAGGTGGTACAAGGCCAAGTCGTCCAGGTGGAGGATGGCTCCTCGCGGTACCTGGACCCACATGCTCTGATCCAGCAGGTTGATACGGGTCGCAGTGTCGTGTTGGTCGTAGATCAGTGTGGCGGTGCGCACGGGAGTGTTGACGAGCCACCTGTCACCTACGATCTCTGCTTGCGTCTCGGTGACTTGGGTACGAGGCGTTGCGTCGGTGGGGCAGCGGGTATTGCTGAGCATAGGTTGCAAACCACAGATTCCCTCAGTGTTGTCTCGGAGGAAAGGTTTGCTTGGGCAGAGATAGTGAATGTCTTTAGTCAGGGTGCACATGTCTAGGTTTGGGGCTAGGTACAGCTGTGTGACGCTGTCATGGTACGCGACTACCTGAGGAGTGCGCACCTTGAGGTGAGTGTTACCTTTCCAAAAGCCCACATTAATAATGTCTTTGAGTCGGTAGATTCGGCTCGACTCGATGATGGGTAAGTTAAGGAGGAAACCCATTTTTTTCTGCTCGGGATCCACGTAAAGGGGAATGGCGCTACCCAATGAGTAGGCCAGGTGTATCTGCAGCGGGTCAGTGGGTGTGTTGATCGCAGATGCCAACACGTTTTGCACAAGGCTTAAGGGTATCAGGTACGGTGGGATTCTACCCAGGGCTAAGCTGTCGATGTACGAGCTTATTTCCCGTAACATGTCCGTCATTAAGGCGGTAACTAGCTGCGTTTGGGCAAAGTCATTTTGGAAGACGGTGAATAACTGTTTCATGGAGTTCACGGTCTGGTTTAACAGGACACTGTGGGTGTTTAGAATCACCACAGTTCCTCTCAACGTCTTGCCGATAGTCTGTAGAGCTGCACTCTGTGTGGTGAGTTGCTCTTTGAGCTGTGGAAGTTCAGTTTGGATTTCAGCCACATGTCGTCTTACTGTGGCGATGTTTACTGCGTTGACACTGGACATACCAATGTTAAACAGAGTTCCGACGGCGGCAGCGGCTCCGAGCAGCGCTCCCAGGAACCGTTTGGGGCGGCGGTTGTTTCCACCTAATTCTGCCTGGGTGACGGTCATCTTCTCTAGTTGGTTGAGCATGTGCGTGATATCAGCATCGGCGTGGCGGAGAGAGTCCTCTGTCCAGCGAGCACCGGCCCAGCTGTACTGGGCTACTGTACGGGGGTAGTGTGCGTTGTAGAGTGTGCGTTGTAGACATTGCGGGGGTCAAGTCGGACATACACCTTCTGGGTGTGTGTTCGGCAGTTGGTGATCAGGAGTCCAGGTTGCTCTCTCAGTACGATGCCCGAGGCTGGACCAGGTGTGATGATGTCTGGTGGTGGCTGGCCTCTGATTGTCTGGAGGCACAGGAGCATGATCCACAGTCGCATCCTGTTACAGGCAAGAGAGAGACAGAGAGGTAGGGATGAGAAGGGAAGAGAGAGAGAGAGTACAGGTCAGCGAGATTTGTCCCAGGTGGGTGGGACAGTCTTCTCGTTTCAGGGACGGCGGTTGGGTTCAGCTTGCATTGGCCCCTAACTGTCTTTTTCTGTTAGTGGCCACATGTCTCTTGATCTGGTTCCGGTGAACCCATTTGAGAACTGGTTCTCTTTGTCCCTGGTTTAGCTGAATCTGGTACGCGACGGGAAAGAGTTTGTTCGTAATCTCATGAGGTCCCGTCCAGTGGGGCAGAAATGTCTTTGACAATCGTCGGGGGCCGGTCAAAGGTGGCAGGTTGAAGTTGTAATACCAGACCTTGTCGCCCACCTCCAGTTCTTGGTGTGAGGCTTTGTGGTCGTAATAGGCTTTCTGACCTTCAGCGCTCTTTTGCAAGAGTTGCTGGGCAAAGGCAAAAGTTGTTTTTAAATGTATATGGAGCTCATCGAGGTACTGGAATGTGGTGTACGTGGTGACCAGGTTGGAGTCGCCGGGTTGGTACAACAGGTGTAGTGGCAGAGTCATCTGCCGCCCAGTCATGAGTTCAAAAGGGGATACCCGTGTTGATTCCTGCGGGGTGGCTCTGAGGGCCATTAACACAAGGGGGAGTTTCATATCCCAGTCTTTCTGGTTAGCAGACACGTACTTTCTCAGCATGGCGACCACTGTTCTGTTTGATCTCTCGACTTGCCCTGATGCGATGGGGTGATGGCTGACATGCAGTCTAGCCTGTATCCCCAGGCATTTCCAGATCTGTTGCATGATCTCGGTAGTGAAATGAGTGCCTCTGTCTGAGTTGACTTTCAGTGGCAATCCGAACCGTGAGAAAACGTGGTTTAACAGGAGGTATGCCGGGGTCTGGGCGGTGTCGTTGGGTGCTGGTAGACACTCCACCCACTTGTTAAACTGGCACACCACTGTGAGAAAGTACTTGTTGCCTCTTGTGGACCTGGGCAGGGGTCCTACCCAGTCGATTTGTAGGTCTGACCACGGAAACGTGATCCCTCTGCGTTGCAGTGGGGCTCTGTGGTTCGGGTTTGCTGGTTGGAACTGACAGCAAACCAGACACTCTCTGACGTACTCCGCAACATCTTGTTGCATGCTGGGTCAATATGCCACCTGTTTCAGTGTGTCATACGTGGCTCTGGTGCCGTGGTGTCCCGCACATGGTGTGTCGTGGGCGTACATTAGCATCACCCCCCTTTGCGATCGTGGCACCACAAGCCGTGGTGTTGTGCTGCCATTGGGTGCAAACCACAGAATGTCGTCCTGTATACGCATCATGTGTTTGGAGTTATGTAGATGCTTGAGGCTTGAATCCTCGGAGAGGTCAGAGTCAGAGATAGGGTGGTTGGAGGGGTCAGAGAAGTGGTCGAAAATTGTCTTTATTGCCGTGTCAGAGGCTTGCATTTCCGCGATGTCGTTGTGTGAAATCTGCGGCGTGAGCGCTAGTGACTGTGCGGCGGCCATCGTGGCGGGTGCTGGTCGCTTGCTGCGGGTTAGCACTGCCACGTCGGGGCTGGGTTTGGGGTTTGGAGGTTCCCACATCTCGCTGTGTAGTGCGCCCGTCTTTGCGAGGGCATGGGTTTGGTCATTTAAGTCCTTGTCGGGGCCTGGTAGTTTTGAGTGGCCTTTGACCTTTTTCCAGTACACCGTTAGGTCGTGTGTACTCGTGATGTTGTCACATTCCTGGAACAGGTGTTGGTGTTTGACTGGCTTGTTGTTAGCGGTCTTGAAACCATTTTGTTTCCAGGTTGGAAGGTGGCAAATTAAACTGAGCCTGGCGTAGTTAGAGTCTGAGCAGATGAGTAGTTCCTTGAAGTTATGGGCTGACGCGATCTGAAAGGCTATGAGAATGGCTGCTATTTCTGCATATTGTGATGACTGGGGGCCCAACATGAAGTGTCGTGGTGGGCACGGCTGATCGTTCACCCACAGCACACCTGCACCTGCTTTGAGGGTGGCGTTGTGGTTGTAGGAGCACCCATCGACATAGGCCGTGGGCATGCCTTGGCACGCGTTCAGTTCAAAGTACCTGTGACAGGTGAGTTGTTGTTGTTGGGGTTCTTGTTCATCAGCAGCAGCTTTAGGCGTGTCATCAGAGCAGTTCTGGCATGCAGCCAGGCCATTACCCAGCGCAGATTTGTGTTTCTGTGCATATCGTGCCTCGACGTTGCGTCCTTGGAGGGCAATCAGCCACGTGGCGATACATGAATTAGTGACCACGCCATCTCGGATGCGTTGGCTGTTGAGGAACATTACGGGCTGGTGGCAAGTCTCTATGATAACCTTCTGTGCCCCAATGTAGTTGGAGAACCGCTGTATGGCCCACACCGTGCAGAACAGAGCTTTTTCACAGTCCGAGAACTTGCACTCCGGTGGGAGAAGCGTTTTGCTGGCATATGCAACAACCTTTTTGTCTTGGTCATGTCGTTGATATAGGCCAGCACTAAGACAGTGGTCGGAGAACCCGGCTTCCAGGTAGAATTCCTTCTGTGGATCTGGGTAAGCAAGGCATGGAGCTGTGCATAAATGTCTTTTTAGTGCTGTCATGGCGTGTTCCTGAGCTTCGGTCCAGTCCTGCTTTCTTTAGCAGGGCTGTGAGAGGTCTGGCAATGTCTGAGTAGTTCTCGATGAACTGTCGGGAGTAATTGCATACCACCAGAAAACTGCGTAGCTCAGAGACATTAGTAGGGGGCTTGATGTTTTGAATGGCATGAATTCGGTTAGATTGAGGTTCAATGCCTTGGGATCCGATGAGCAGGCCAACGTAGTTGACCTTGGTCCAGCACCATTGTCCCTTGTGGAGGGCAATCTTGGCACCGGCTGCGGATAATTGGTTCAAAACATAGTCTATTTCTTTCAGGTGGTCGGCCACCGTGGTGCTCTTCATGAGAACGTCGTCTACGTAGATCAAGTTGCCTCTTACTCTGGCATCCGGGCAGGCTTTGTTCAGGATGATGTTGAACTCAGCTGGTGAGTTGGCATATCCGAACGGACACCTGTTGAAGGTGAATTGTCGGTTGCCAAAGGTGAAGGCCAGCTTGTGTTGGTCTTCTGGATGCACTGGGATGGTCCTGAATCCAGAGGCCACATCAAGTGTAGAGAAGATTGTGGCCCCCCTGATTCGGGGTATTTCTTGTTCCAGCTGGGTCATTGGCCATCTTGACAGCGGCACCTGTTGATTCAATCTCCGATAGTCTATCGTTGGACGCCAATTTCCGCTGGGTTTGGGCACAGGCCAAATTGGGGCGGAGTAGGTGCTGTTACATGGATGGATGACACCTTTTTGAGCATGGATTCGATAATCTTCTGCACTGGTCTGGTTCGTATGAGGCGATTGGAATCTTGTACTGCTTGACAAACGTGGGAGGCGCACCAGGTTGTGTTGGGATGCGCACCGTGTGGAGGTTTGTGAGACCGCAGTCTAATGAGTCTTTGGCAAAGGATTCTTTGAACTTATAGAGGACTCGTCTGAGTCCCTGACGTTCTGTCTCACTTTGGAGCGCGTTATCGTCTCATAGAATTTGTTGCACTTGAAAGAATCCAAAATAATCAAAGATATCTTGATATTTTTCTTTGAACAAAGACATTTGTTTTACTGTGTTCCACTCCCCTCTCTCTTATCAGTGGGGCTGTTTGGGATTCCTAAAGACAAAGAGATGTTTAGGGCCTGTAAGCCAAATGGTGCCACACCTGTAGTACAGTGGGGGAAGTCTGGTCTGACTGGTCAGTTTGAATGTCTCAGGGTTTCAGTCACATGGTCAAGGGATGTATAAAAGAAGATTACAACTGTTGCTCGAGGTCTTCTTCCTCTGACGGTCTCTCTTTTCCTCTGGGGGTCTTCTTCCTCTGACGGTCTCTCTTTTTCTCTGGGGGTCTCTTTCCTCTGACGCTGTCTTTTTCTCTGGCTGTCTCTTCTAGGGCCTTCTTTGGCTCTTCTCTTTGCTCTCTCTTTCTATCTTTCTATCTCTCTCTGTCTCTCCCTATCTCTCAGGTAACATTCTACACATGCGGGGTATGATTAATGGTATAAGTTTTATCATCTCATTCATCTATTTTGTAAGTATTTTAAGTGTAACCATAACCGGATTTTGTCATTAAATTCTTTCAATTATAAATGAATTGCTAACTAGTTTTGGTTCGGTATTGACTTTGAAGGGCCCCCCCAGAGGTAAAAGCCCAGGGGCCCCTTGTAGTCTTAATGCGGCCCTGAGTCTGGGACATGTTTTTGTGACATTCCCCATTTTCCTGTGTGGATAATCAGAGATGTGTTTTCTACAGGTACTGGATGAAGAAGCGGAATTGTTTATAGTGAAAATGTGGAGACTTCTGATTTATGAAACAGAAGCCAAGACAATCAGCCTGGTAAAATAACATGAAATGAGCGAGACAAGCAAGCTGGAGAGAGGGTGAAGTTAACCTGGCTTCTCCTGCTTTTAGAGCCTTTAAATTAAATGATGGTGGTTGAACGCCACAGACTGATGCACGTCAACTCTTCCTATATACTATAGAGAATTAACTGCACAGCAATGTGTGTGCGCACATTGGTGTGAGGTTGTGTGTGTGTATGCCTATGTACATATCTGAACTAGAACATGACCAAAACTTGAAATTTAAAACATGGAGTGGACCAAGGTGTGCTGCGGAGCTAACAGAGACTTCCACCATCAGCTGTTTTCTGTTCACCATCATCTCTGTTTCTGTTCACCATCAGCTCTGTTTCTGTTCTGTTTTCTGTGTTGGTTGATTGTCTGTAGTATTCTATATTTTTACTTGTTATTCATTTTTTTTATTATTTTTCCCCCCCTTTGTTGCACTTTGAGATTCTTCGGAATGAAAAGTGCATTATAAATAAAATCTATTATTATTATTATTATTATTATTACATGCCTGTGTGTGTGTGTGTGTGTGTGTGTGTGTGTGTGTGTGTGTGTGTGTGTGTGTGTGTGTGTGTGTGTATAATAGGCATGTGCCAGTTGGACTGAATGCATTGCCATAGCTTCTTTCATTCTCAGATTAAAAAGGGAGTCTAAGTTGGTTTGTACTGTCTACCTGCCTCATTACAGAAAAGTATGATATTTTGTATGTATGCTGTATAAAAAAAAAAGAAGAAGTTTAAATAGGGATTAAATATCTCATTGTAAACAAGCTGAATGAAGCCCTACCTGTCTGGTTTTGCAAAAGTTATTTTGAATGTTTTTGAATGGAATGCTTTGCAAATACCCGCCCACTTGAAGGTTTGTTTTCATGGTGATTGCTTTGACTTTGAAATATTAAATTGTTTGATTTTTCTAAACTGGAACTAGTACTTGTTTGCTACTTTTATCTCATTCATTTTTTTAATATAGTTTTTTAAATATATATTTACAATCATGCAGATACAATATTCTTTGAGATTTCACACTACCATGTTGACCACAGAAGTCGCCAAAAATAAGTACACTACTTGTGATGCATGACTTGTTAGATCAAAAATTAGTCTGATTACGTAATGCATGTTACTTGTAATGCGTTACCTCCAACTTTGCTTATTTCAGATGAGTCTGAAAAAACCTGGTTACTAGGTTTTCTCAGAGGAGAGTTATGGTAGAAATGTATCCATCTTAAACGAAATCATAATTATCAACTAATAAGGGTAAATAGACATAGGGAGCATCAGAGTTGGGTTTCCTCAGTTGACAGCTTGTAAAGATCTTTGATGGAATCATGTCCTCATGTTCTGATATCAAAGATACTTTGCGGATCTTTGACATGTGTAAGTTCAATTGCGTTTGCAATAATTCACATCTATATTTTTTTCACAATATTTTATGTATATGTGTGTATTTAACACACGTACACTCATAATATAAATATATAAATATAAAGATTGATTGGTTTGTTAAATACACACAATATTGCAGTGTTATTACTGTATTATGTTTAATACAGTATCTCTTCAGTTTAAACCATAAATGCATGCTGTCCATTCTAGTGGACATCTGAAAATCTCGGAATAAAAATGTGTAAAAAAAACCCCACCCTTTTCAAATCTTGCCCTAATAATTGTTTTATTAGAATATTATGCATTTGTTTCCACTTTTAAACAGTTATAGAAAGAAACCCATGAACATTGATAGGTGATAGGTATATAAACAATCAAAAGCTCAATAAATGGCTAATCTGATTTTTTTTTTCCAAATACAATCATTTGTATTCTTAGATTACAAATCAATATAAAAGATATAGAAATTATAAAGAAATACATGCACAAATAATTATGTTTGTAACATTCAGGTGTTAATGTGGAATTTCTTGCAAAGAAGGAAAGGAAGCTGGTGATTTTAGATTGATTGGAGTATCAGCGATAAAAGAGAAGCACGGCTGCTTCAGTTATCTCTTTGGAAGCACTCCATCCTGCATTAGTACCATAGCCATCCCAGTCAAAACTCGCAAAGTCCCCACACTGTCTAGGGAACCCCTCAGGAAAGTGTCCACCTCCACCAATACAGAACTGCAAGAAATATGAGTAGATTACTAACAACAAAACATTCACTTCTTCAAATGACATTAGTGCACTTGATTTATTTCCAATGTAATGTATTACTATCAACGCATTTATTATATATAAACACTGTAATATAAATTATTGTCTGTGGTGATAATCAACATGTCACAAATGCTGTTCATAGACAATCATTTAATTAATCCAGAATACTATTTTAACTCACATGTTCAGTGTGACAGTTGGTTGGTTTGACACCAGAACAAAGAGCCATGGCTGCCTTTTCAGTATTGAAGACTCTGAATGAGATGAATCCAGGAGTAAATATTGCTGTGGAAAATGCACAGAACATATCATTGATGATAATCTGTCATGCACACATAACATGGCTTCGTCTAAGTGAGTGGATCTCACCGATGATGATGCCTTGTCAATTTTACCCCATCACTTAACACAGATTTTATGACTGTTTATTGATGCAGCCACTTTCATTAAAATATTTGAAAAATATTGGCTGGTTAAATGAAGGTAAAAAAGCCTTACTTCTTGAATGGGGACCATAGAGATTTTTGTTGTATTCCGCATTTCCGACATCATACACTATTGGAATAGAAGGCCCATTATCAGTGAGGCATGACCCTATCCCAAACCTCACAGGGAATTTCTGGGAAAATTGAAAGGAAAAAAATTCTATATTTTTGTAATATCATTAAAAAAACAAACAAAAAAAAAAACACGTTTTTATGAGTGTTTTAAACCCAAATTTATTGACGTTTATCTGACTTTGAATAAATTGTAAAGGTTTCCTCCATGGAGAGTTAAGAAGTGATTCTCAGTGTGGTATCGCAGGAGGGAGGCAGGAGACCAGTGGTCCAGCTCCATATTATTAGGAACATGCCACACAGACACATCTTTTGCGGCAATGTCAAAGTATCCAGGATTCTGTGGCAGAAAGGAAACAGACTGTCATTTCAGATTCTAAATAAACATCCTTTGATCATTACTCTATTGTCACAGTGTCCTTTATGTTGCTTCTATTTAACTATGACTGGAAAACCATAAAAATTTAATTAAAAAGAATACCTTATAATCATCACTTGTAGAGGCTTCTGCAGTTCCAAATGTGACTGTGTTTGCCCATGCTCCGTCACCATCAGGCCAGTTTGGGCTATTGCCCTGCTGACTAGACCAGCGATCACCTACAGTACATTTTCCATACATGTTGTTTTCATGAACACTGGCAACCAGCGTCCAGCCTCCACCAGCAGTGGTCATATCACAGAATGTCTGGTAAATGACCCCTCTTGATGAGTTCAGATAGTATAGGCCATCTGTTTGGACAGAAGCACTCCTGAGTCACATTAATACAGGTGTTGCTTAAGTTAAAATATATATAAATTAAAATGACCGTACCATCAATAATCTGATACTTTTCACGAAGTTCTTTGCAGCTTCGAGCAGTATATTTAATTCTGTCCTGAGGTATATCTGGTGCTTTTTGTTGATCCCCTGGAATGTGAGACAAAGATTTAGTGGAATATATTGTGATAACATATACGATTAATTAATTTTAATCAAAAAACACATTACTTACAAATGATTACACTTGCAGTCTCACAGAGCCATACATTCAGTGTGAGACTGAAAAGGATCCCTAGAGATGTTTTTGTAAACATGATCTGCAAACAAAAGGAGAAAAGTTATTCAAAACTACAATTAAGCATTATATTTTAAGATTACATTTGCATGGTAGGCTACACAAAATCTTACATTTATTTCTTGTCTTGTGTTTCTCTCCTCTGAGTTGAGCACTGTCAAGGCTTTTGGCTTCTGGATGGGTCAGAGAATAAAGCTCAGACATACTTTCCCAGTACTTATACTCAGGAGCGGAACAGGAAGATGCTGCTTCCCCAAATATTACACATCATAATATCCTACTTAATAAATCACCCAGTCTGTCGATGAAGATGGCTGCCCGATTGTCCGTAATTTGAGAATTAAATTTGTTTTGTAAAAGGTATACTGACCTGAGTCATTTGTGCATGGCAGTACTAGGAAAAATGATTAAATAAGCAGATAAAGCTATGTGTGTAAACCCGTGTCATCGATGTCAAACAACTCCTCATATAAGTGGATTTTAGGCTTTTGGCAAACATTTGTTATAGCCTACGTGGCACTCAGTAGATTAACGTTTTATAGACTCCGCGCATTTTATGTTATTCTAGCCCTAACAAACGTATACATGAACAAACCCTTTGAATTGCACACGGCATATTCAAAAAAATAAAAAAATATTTTCATAGCACAGGACAAGCATGATTGTCATTTTAAAACGTTACATGTAGCCAAATACATAACTTTTAGGCAAAGTACCCACAGTTGTCTACTACAAATGGCAACAGTGGCGTTCACAAGGGTGGGGTGGGTGGGTGGGTGGGTGGGGGGTCCTTTGAAAGTGAAAGTGCCCTTTTCGATCGCACTACAGGGCCGAGGGCGATTTCTACAGAGGGGGTAGAATTTTACCTTTTAGTACAGTGAACTAATTGTCATGTTCAAGAAACCAATTTGAAATAATTCAAGCTTTGTGACATGGTGCATTATCCTGCTGGAAGTAGCCATCAGAGGATGGGTACATGGTGGTCATACAGGGATGGACATGGTCAGAAACAATGCTCAGGTAGGCCATGGCATTTAAACGATGCCCAATTGGCACTAAGGGGCCTAAAGTGTCCCAAATAAACCTCCCCCACACCATTACACCACCACCACCAGTCTGCACAGTGGTAATAAGGCATGATAGATCCATGTTCTCGTTCTGTTTATGCCAAATTCTGACTGAACCATCTGAATGTCTCAACAGAAATTGAGACTCATCAGACCAGGCAACATTTCCAGTCTTCAACTGTCCAATTTCGGTGAGCTTGTGCAAATTGTAGCTTCTTTTTCCTATTTGTAGTGGAGATGAGTGGTATCCGGTCTCAAGGTTGTGCGTGTTGTGGCTTCACAAATGCTTTGCTGCATATACCTCAGTTGTAATGAGAGGTTATTTCAGTCAAAGTTGCTCTTCTATCAGCTTAAATCAGTCGGCCCATTCTCCTTTGACCCCTAGGATCAACAAGGCATTTTCACCCACAGGACTGCCGCATACTGGATGTTTTTCCCTTTTCACACCATTCTTTGTAAACCCTAGAAATGGTTGTGCGTGAAAATCCCAGTAACTGAGCAGATTGTAAAAATACTCAGACCAGTACGTCTGGCACCAACAACCATGCCTTCTCAAAATTGCTTAACCCTTTGACACGTACAATCAAACCCGTTTGATCATTCTGTGCTGGTCCCTGGTTTGTACGATCATACCGGTGCGATTAGAACACTCAGTGATCAACTGCCAAGTTCAAAATTTAAAATCTGCTTTAGCGCGCTGACTGGCGCTGAGCCAAAGACTGAGTGAGTGATAGACTGACTTAGCTCGATGTCTTTTAATGTTTATTTTAGGCTTCATACACTTCAAATTATATTACACAACCACAAAAATATCAGCAAACATTAAATATAGTTTGTAACTGCATACTAATATATATAACAGCAAGATATCAATATTATAAATGGCCCGTGATAACATTACCGATCAAATAATCATTTTCTACCCTTTGACGTGTACGATCAGTCTAGGCTGTTCCCATACATAATGTCACATATATCAGGAGAAGTGGGTGATCTTATGTTATAAATCCAGATAGCTTTGCCTCTCTGGCACTGTTGTAAACACATAATCGCGGCACAAATGCCCATAACGTTAGCCTGCTATAACATTAAAGATCAACTAACAATCATTTACTACCATTTGATGTGTATGATCAGTCTAGTGTTGTTCCCTCATGTAATGTTCCCTCATGTAATCAGGAGAAGTGGGTGATCTTGTGTCGCAAATCCAGCTGACTGCCTCCCTGGTACTGTTGTAAACACATGACGGCACCACACCCACAGCCCGTGATAAATTACAGAGCAACTAACATATATTTTTAGTAAGTATATAAACCATAAGGAGTTAACTTGCATCCATTTAATTTAGTTAACAAGTTTAAAAATATTTTTATGAAAAATAATAAAATTAAACATTTGAACAGTCATGCATTGCAAGCTTTTTTTCCGGCTGACAAGTTATGTCACTGTTGACGTCACTGTTACCTCAAACTGGCATTGGTACCCACTGCAGACACAATTTTAATACAATTTACCAGTTTTTAACTACTTCAGAGAAAATGACAGACAACTGACAAGTGAGGAAATGGAGGAGATTTTTTTTAAATTCTGATGAGGAGAATTTTGACAGAGAGGCAGAGAGCGACAGTGATGAAGACCTTCCCCCAAACCTTGAAGCTCTTGACAACATTGAGGGTGAAGAGGAGACTTCTTCCACAACACCAGAGCATGTTTCACCATCAAATGACGCAGCTGAGGTAAGCTCGTCATACTGGATGGTAACCAACCTTTTTAAAGAATGGTTAAATGGGTTCCAACAAATATCCTTGAAATGTATACATTTTTAGTGACAGTTCTCCTTATGGGGGTGATTAAAAAGCTATCACTTCGGGATTACTGGAGCACAGACCCCATGCTCTTGACACAATTTTTTCGGTTCTTTGTTTTTACAGGACCGATTCCTTCTGCTCCTCTGCTGTCTTCACTTTGCAAACAATGCAACAGCAGTTTTAAATGACCCTCTGAAAAAAATCAGAAATATTTTTACTGCTCTCACCTCCTTTCGTCGCATTTTTGTGCCATACCGGGATCTGTGTGTTGATTATTCTCTGATGAAGTGGAAAGGCAGGCTGGCATTTCGTCAGTTCATTCCATCTAAAAGGCACAGATTTGGGGTCAAGTGTTTTGTTTTGTGTGATGTGCTCACTGGTTATGTGCAGGACATGATCATTTACTCCGGATCTACCAGTGTCATAAAACACCACCAAGGACTTGGGATTTCTGGGTCTGTTGTAATGACATTACTAGGACCTTACCTCAGAAAGGGTCATGTCCTTTATGTGGATAACTGGTACAGTAGTCCCACACTTTTCCAGCACCTCTTGTCTCTTGGCACTGGAGCTTGTGGGACTGTGCGTGCAAACCGGAAAGGGATGCCAACATTCACCTGTAGAAGGACAAAGGGTGAGATGGAATTCAAGGAAAATGGATCACAATTGGCATTTATATGGCATGATAAGAGAGATGTCCATGTCCTTACCACTGGCAGCCACAGGGAAGCTGGATCACATCACTGGGCAAGCCAAGATGAAGCCAGTCTGTGTGCTGGAGTACAACAAAAAGATGGCAGCAGTTGACAAAGTGGACATGATGACTGGTTTTCTTGAATGCACCAGAAAGTCTATCAAGTGGTACAAAAAGATCTTCTTTCACCTACTTGACACAGTTACATTGTCTACCGGCAAATTACTGGTAAGATATTTCTACACTGTAAAACCTCACGTTGAAATGTATTAATTGAAATAAGTTCATTTTACTTAATGTTACAAAAAAGTTAATTCAACTTAACAAATGTGTGTGATGTTAACTCAAAAACGTATTATTGTAAACAAACCTCAATCTAAATAAGTTAAAACTACTTTTTAACTCTAATGGATTAAGTTACAGATATTTATTTAATCTAGTATTTTACATCTATGGCTAATTAAATAACTAAAAGCTGATAAAATAAATAAATAAACAATAGTATATGAATTAATCTACTTCCTATTGAGCCTACGTATGTCTGGCCTAACATGGCTATATCTGTTGGCCTATTGAGGCCTGTCTATGTCTGGCCTAACGTGGCTATGTCTGTCCGGTCTATCGAGGCCCGTCTATGTCTGGCCTAACATGGCTATATCTGTTTGGCCTATCGAGGCCTGTCTATGTCTGGCCTAACGTGGCTATATCTGTTGCCCTATTGAGGCCTGTCTACGTCCAGCCTAACCTGGCTATATCTGTCGGCCTATCGAGGCCTGTCTATGTCTGGCCTAACATGGCTATATCTGTCGGCCTATCGAGGCCTGTCTATGTCTGGCCAAACGTGGCTATGTCTGTTGGTCTATCAAGGCCTGTCTACGTCTGGGCTAACGTGGATATGTCCGTTTGGTCTATCGAGGCCTGTCTATGTCTGGCCAAAAGGATGCTATATCTGTCGGCCTTTTGAGGTCTGTCTACGTCCGGCCTAACGTGGCTATATTTGTCGGCCTATCGAGGCCTGTCTATGTCTGGCCTAACGTGGCTATGTCTGTCCGGTCAATCGAGGCCTGTCTATGTCTGGCCTAACGTGGCTATGTCTGTCCGGTCAATCGAGGCCTGTCTATGTCTGGCCTAACGTGGCTATGTCTGTCCGGTCTATCGAAGCTGTCTATGTCTGGCCTAACGTGGCTATGTCTGTCCGGTCTATCGAGGCCTGTCTATGTCTGGCCTAACATGGCTATGTCTGTCCGGTCTATCGAGGCTGTCTATGTCTGGCCTAACGTGGCTATATCTGTCCGGTCTATCGTGGCTATGTCTGTGACCCCGTCTGTGAAACCCCAGCTAAAGTCGCAAAATTCAATTATGAGATTTTGATCATCAAAGCGCCATAGCCATAAAAATTACGAAAATAGGTCATGTGTGTTTATTGCTCTAAATGATAAATTGGATTTGAGATACAATACTCAATTTTTAATTCATAACATTATAAATACTGAAATTAGTGATTTTATTGACACTACACTTTATACTTTTGCACAAGAAAATACCGGATGCGGGCTCCCAAAAACATAACTTGTAAATTGAAAATAATGCCGAAAAGTATGTTTCTGTCGATGGATAGGCACGTGCTGGCTTCTTGGTGATACATTATACAACAGCGATAATAATAAAAAGAAGTGGGCAAAACGGTCTCTCTTAGTAAACTTTGTTTAATGCATGTGAGTGCTGGCGTATCTTCGAATATGAATAGGGGTGTAGAGCCAGAAGACGCGATTGAGAACTCACATGCGATCGCGATGTGAGAAGATTTGTATTTGTGCGGTCATCGAAAGCGCGCACATGCACCTCTCACAGCACGCAACTATTGAGTTCTCTTTCAAGTCTTGCGCTTGAACGGACAAACTCACACAAGAAGTATGTCAACATGTCCATCTTGATGAGTATCCAAGCAGACATAGTCTGAATATGCCTTAAGTGAGCATACAGTCTTAAGTGAGCATACAGAAAGTGATACCCCTGGGTCTTAAAGGAACAGTAGCCTTTACTGCTGTCTGTTTAATGTCAAAGAAGATAAGGAATCACTCACTGCTCTTGATTGAATAGCTTTTGTAAGTTTAATAAGGATTAATATTTAATTTAAACAGTTAAATATGCAGTAATTTTTCATTTGATTACTTTATTTAATTTATTTAGGCTACTTAAAAGCTAATGTTAGACCTCCTTGAAAAGCCCGAAAAGTATTATTTTATTTGTAGCCTATCTTTGCTCAATAGTATTATTTGTGCTGCTGCTTTTATATTAAGTTATTTGTTCTTTTCTATATTTTTATTTGACAGTAGTCCTTTTTTCCATGAACATAGCAAATACCGAACCATACAGAAACCGTGAACCTGAAACTGTGAACCTAAAACCTTGATACAAACCGAATCATGAGCAATCTGATACGTTACACCCCTACCGTAACGTATGCGAGGGGGTGCCTCAAAATTTAGAACATTTTCAAAGGGCGCCATGACTGAAAAAAGGTTGGGAAACACTGGATTCATGAATTAAGTTATCTAGACTATTTGACATGGCAGCACTTAAACGCGAGCTGGAACGGAAAATAGCTGATTGCTTAAACAGTTTTTCCGATATTAATCTCGGTGGAATTACCCCGAATAATGATATGACCGGGTTTATTGAAGAAAGTGCAGGCTGAGGGTACATGAGGGTAAATAAATTATGACAGAATTGTCTTTTTTGGGTGAACTATCCTTTTCTTTATTTTTACTCCAGTACTGTACTTAATGTTACATAGTAGCCCAGTAAAATAGTTTAAGTTAGAGATTTTCTACTGAAATGTAATTGATTCATTAATTTATATATTAATGACTTTTTCCATGGATATTTAATTTTATTAATAAAGTTATACAAATAATTTCAATTAATTGACTTGGTAGTTGTTGCTACAATCAAGCTCTTGTACCCCCAATTCGTTTGAATGTTTTTGTGCTTTTTGGACAAACGCATCATAATAAATTGGCCTGTTTTACAAAACTTAAAACAGTTGCACTGAAGTCATACAGGTTTGAAATGACACGAGAGTGAGTAAATGATGACAGCATTCAAAAGAAGTAAATTTACTTAACTGCATCCTAGCTCAAAATCATCAGTGCTTTACTGCCAAGGGCATTTCTGTGCGACAAAAAAAGCAATATTAAGTTTATCTGCATTTGCAGCAAATTCGATAATATCTATCATTATTTGTCCTTGTCCTAGTTTTATTTATATACGGCAATTTAAGGCCCCAACCCAAGCAAAAACATTCACACGGCGGCGGAACTCATGGGCCGCATGTGCTGGGTATGCCAGAGCCGAATTTTAGTTTAGCCACAGTCCAGCCCTGCACATCCTCAGTTACAGTTGACAGCAAACACTCGTGAAGAAAGCAATCTGTTAACAGAATATACGAGATAAGGTCAGGTGCATGTTAATTCAACTTTTTATTCACGTTTAGTAACATTACTTATTACTTACCTCCAAACATAAGGACTTTTTCCGGTTCTTTTCGGGATCACGTAACGTTAGGCCATTCTATTCCAAAACAGTTTATCGTCACCATCAAGGTCAGGCAGCGATGTGGCGTAATTAAACTGGTCCGAAGAATGAGCAATGTACTTTCAGCTCTCAGTGTTATATTAAATAAATAATGTAACGCAACATTGTACTTCTGATTGGCTGCAGAATTTGAGCAACACAATCTGATTGGTCACAGACCAATGAAGAGACATTTGAATTCCGATAAGAAACAACTATTTAACTCATATTTTCTTGCGTTGTATTTTAAGTGTGCTATTGGTTTAATATAGATGTGTGCGTATGATTGTAACATGATTCTTCTTTGCCAGTGTAAACTTATCAAACATATTTACACTTAAATCACAACTAAAGTAGGGCTTATAGCATACACTGCATATTTTTAAAAATGTAATAAAGTCCATATAATAATTTATTTATATAATAATAATTTATTATCACTTATTTATTCATGCTTAAGCTTGAACAGTTAAGCATGAATAAATAACCTTAAACAGTATTTAACTTTTTATACAGCTTAATGATATTAATTATGTATTTTTAAAATATGCTTTTAGTGCATTGTTACCAATGACAATTTTGAGCATAAGTTTAAAATATATAAAAAATATATTTTAAAGTAATGTTCAAATAAGTACACTTTGCAAAAGTACACTGAACTTTCATTTAAAGTATATTTTTCTACAATATATTTTTAGAAAATATACTAAAATACAATTATTTTAAAGTGTGCTAAAAGTTGTATTGTGAAGTATGATGCTAATATATTTTTATATATATATTTAGAAATGGTACATTTTTTTGTATGTATATTTCTAATATACTATCGGAAAAGAGAATATATTTGAAATACAATAAAGTATACTTTTTTTCACCAGGGTACTCATAGTATTGTAGCCATGCTGCTGCCATTGCACCTTCGTCTTTGCTCTGAAAAGATTTAAAAGCATGGCAACAATGTGTTAGTGTGAGTTTCAAATGAGAAAACGTCATGAGGAACAAATAACAGTTTAAAATGTTATCTAACGTTAGCAAAACAGGATGCTCCTCGAGTCACTTTGTTCACCCCGGAGCTTCAGCTGCTTTAGTCAAATAAACTAGCATCACATATGATAAAGGAAACTCGAATTCGATTAACTTTGCACACAACATTACTGAGCTGGTTAATCTTCAGATAAACATAAAAGAGGTACGAGAATAACACGGAACACGTTCAAACATGCCCGAAATATGAATAAATACGTTTGAAGCGCATACCTGTTGTTTTTCTTGATTGTAGCGCGAGCCGCCCTTGTGAAAAAAAAGTGCACTTTAGTGCTTATTACACAGATAATATACTTATACTAAATACACTTAATTGTGCAATTAAATGCAATGTTTTCGGTGTACTTAACACACATTATATGTAATTGATTTCAAATTTATCACATATTAAGTTGAAATAAAATACAATAAGTTGCAATTAAGAGTGATTTTTTGGAACAACTTAAGTGGTACTTAAATACAACTTTATATGTACTTTCATAATCGCTTCTAGTGTATTAAAATTGTAATTAAAGCGCACTGCTCAATGTACTGACAAGCAATTAATGTGAACTAAAACATAATTTAATGTCAGCTAAATATACACTTAAGTGTGAATTAAATGCAATGTTTTCGGTGTACTTAACACACATTATATGTAATTGATTTCAAATTTATCACATATTAAGTTGAAATAAAATACAATAAGTTGCAATTAAGAGTGATTTTTTGGAACAACTTAAGTGGTACTTAAATACAACTTTATATGTACTTTCATAATCGCTTCTAGTGTATTAAAATTGTAATTAAAGTGCACTGCTCAATGTACTGACAAGCAATTAATGTGAACTAAAACATACTTTAATGTCAGCTAAATATACACTTAAGTGTGAATTAAATGCAATGTTTTCGGTGTACTTAACACACATTATATGTAATTGATTTCAAATTTATCACATATTAAGTTGAAATAAAATACAATAAGTTGCAATTAAGAGTGATTTTTTGGAACAACTTAAGTGGTACTTAAATACAACTTTATATGTACTTTCATAATCGCTTCTAGTGTATTAAAATTGTAATTAAAGTGCACTGCTCAATGTACTGACAAGCAATTAATGTGAACTAAAACATACTTTAATGTCAGCTAAATATACACTTAAGTGTGAATTAAATGCAATGTTTTCGGTGTACTTAACACACATTATATGTAATTGATTTCAAATTTATCACATATTAAGTTGAAATAAAATACAATAAGTTGCAATTAAGAGTGATTTTTTGGAACAACTTAAGTGGTACTTAAATACAACTTTATATGTACTTTCATAATAACTTCTAGTGTATTAAAATTGTAATTAAAGTGCACTACTCAATATACTGACAAGCAATTAATGTGAACTAAAACATACTTTAATGTCAGCTAAATATACACTTTAGTGTGAATTAAATGCAATGTTTTCGGTGTACTTAACACACATTATATGTAATTGATTTCAAATTTATCACATATTAAGTTGAAATAAAATACAATAAGTTGCAATTAAGAGTGATTTTTTGGAACAACTTAAGTGGTACTTAAATACAACTTTATATGTACTTTCATAATAACTTCTAGTGTATTAAAATTGTAATTAAAGCGCACTGCTCAATGTACTGACAAGCAATTAATGTGAACTAAAACATAATTTAATGTCAGCTAAATATACACTTAAGTGTGAATTAAATGCAATGTTTTCGGTGTACTTAACACACATTATATGTAATTGATTTCAAATTTATCACATATTAAGTTGAAATAAAATACAATAAGTTGCAATTAAGAGTGATTTTTTGGAACAACTTAAGTGGTACTTAAATACAACTTTATATGTACTTTCATAATAACTTCTAGTGTATTAAAATTGTAATTAAAGCGCACTGCTCAATGTACTGACAAGCAATTAATGTGAACTAAAACATAATTTAATGTCAGCTAAATATACACTTAAGTGTGAATTAAATGCAATGTTTTCGGTGTACTTAACACACATTATATGTAATTGATTTCAAATTTATCACATATTAAGTTGAAATAAAATACAATAAGTTGCAATTAAGAGTGATTTTTTGGAACAACTTAAGTGGTACTTAAATACAACTTTATATGTACTTTCATAATCGCTTCTAGTGTATTAAAATTGTAATTAAAGTGCACTGCTCAATATACTGACAAGCAATTAATGTGAACTAAAACATACTTTAATGTCAGCTAAATATACACTTTAGTGTGAATTAAGTGCAATGTTTTCGGTGTACTTAACACACATTATATGTAATTGATTTCAAATTTATCACATATTAAGTTGAAATAAAATACAATAAGTTGCAATTAAGAGTGATTTTTTGGAACAACTTAAGTGGTACTTAAATACAACTTTATATGTACTTTCATAATCGCTTCTAGTGTATTAAAATTGTAATTAAAGTGCACTGCTCAATGTACTGACAAGCAATTAATGTGAACTAAAACATACTTTAATGTCAGCTAAATATACACTTAAGTGTGAATTAAATGCAATGTTTTCGGTGTACTTAACACACATTATATGTAATTGATTTCAAATTTATCCATTCTACTGTCTTAAAAACAAGCAATTAATATGAACTAAAATATACCTTAACGTAATTTACATGTACACTCTAATATAATGACATATATTCATAATTACATTTTTCAAATAATACAGCTGCAATTTCGTATAATAAACACATCCAAATTTAAATCCTCTACATTTATTGACAAAACAATCTGTAAAATAAATATACAAAAAAAAAACTTTTTTTTGATGCCCAAGAAAAACCCAAAAAACTATTTACACAAACACAAATTCATTTAGAAAGAGTCTGGAGGACAATGATGATTATATGCAATTATATGTAATTATATGCATTATTATATATCTCCCTCATTCAAAGGTACCTAAATCTACCCATCACAGAAAATTACCTCACACAACAGATGAATAAATACAAACAAATGGAAAGAAAAGAATCGTTTCATGTAAAACACTAAGATTCAAAACTTTGGGTAACGTTTAATTAGTTAACTACTTAATTTAACATGAACCTAGAATGAATAATAATATAAACATTTATTTATCTTAGTTAATGTTAATTTCAACATTTACTAATTAGGGGTGTAACGGCACATGTATTCATACTGAACCGGTTCGGTAAAGGACTTCCGGTACAGTGCACGTGTGTACCGAGCGGTACGAATGCAATCTTTAACAGTTAACAGACGGCTTGTTTAATGAGTGGAACACACTTCAATACAAGTTTTCATAAGAACATATGTATTCTGTCAATTTTATCATTAAATTCAAGTGATGCCATATTGATGCTCTTTAATGTGACATGACAGATCACTGTAAAGACACATCAGTTCAAGCAGCAACGCGGCACGAGTGAATGTGATCACCTTGTCATAGTCAAAGAATAAACATGAATTAACATCAGAAGGTATGTTAAGGATACATTACAACTTACTAAAATGTATCACATTGTGTAATCGTTCAGTGTTTCAACAGCAGAAAGACGTCGATAAAACACGAGAGAGATGAACTCTTTCACTAAATGTATGCATTATATTAGCCTATATATTCATCATATTCTACTTAACCTGAAAACCTGAAAAAAATCTAACCTATAATTAGATTTATAAGTTAATGCAAAAACGGTCTTATGAGAAGTTTACACGTTTGCATACAATGCGAGTGCAAGTAAGGCCTCCCTATATAGTCTACACTATACAGCATTCTTTGTCGTTTGATTAAACAGAAACAACAAGGCAATTATATATTACATTCTGAATCAAATTATAATCTTTGTGTGCCCTTTGTTAGAGTTAAGCCTGGTAAAACGTCCTTCAAATATGTCGCAGCCTCAGATTGGAATTTGCTCCAGACTGAGTTGAAGCTAAAAAATCTGGTGACATTTAGTCATTTTAAAATTTTACTACATCATTTTGAGAGTAAATTAATGGTGTGTAATTGTTTTTGACTGGTTGTATGTTTTATGTTTTTTATGTGACTTTTTATGTATAACTGTACATGCAAACACAGCTGCCTATCTTGGCCAGGACAGGATATTTTAATCTCAGTGAGTAATCTCCTGGTTAAATAAAGGTAATAATAATAATAATTAGTAGAGATATTTTTTATATTATATTTTTAATTCTTTAAGAAACCTTTAGTTTAGGACAATTACAATTTGTTCAGTAAACCAATAAATAAAAAAAGCATTTTTATATTTAGTGTTCCTCCCCGAACTGTCAGCTTTGTGTACTGTTACACCTCTATTATTAATGCAATCTTAAATGTTAATTATTTAATGCATTGTTAACTTGCATGAACAATGACTATAAATTTAATTAACTAGCTTTGAACTATAATTTATTAAGCAAGGTCAACAACTATTAATAAACACTGTAAAAAATTAAATAAAATAAATAAATAAAAAGAAATCACTGTTAGATCATGTTGGTCAATTCATTAAATAACGTTAACAAATTAGATCTTATTGTTACTGAACTTATAAGCTCTTAAACCTTTACTAGCACCAAAATTAGGACCAAAAGATTTATTCTAAAATCTTATTCCAGCATTACAGTGAATGAAAAAAAAAAACCCCCCAAAAAACCCTGAAGAACTCCAAAGGCACACAAAATTGTTTGTCACCAACTATTTTCAAGTTGTTTGGAAAGTGCTGTTTATGTCAATGTCCCAGAAGCTCTCCATCAGTAGGAAACTCGTGCACCATCTCTCCACAGTAGATGTGAATGGACATGTTCCAAAGAGGCAGGAAAGAAAAAAAATATATACCTTGAGGAAAGAAAAAGAAAACGCAAAGAAAAAACTTGTTTATAAAAAAGATCTATCCATTATTATAATTGGCTCAATTAAATTAAAACGATAGATGTACAGTTTATATTCACACAGCAGTATCTGTATGAAAAAAAGAAGACAAAAAAGAAATAGCCATAAGAGGGATCATAAAAATGAGCATGTTGTCTCTTTTTTCTGCCCTGATGAAGCAGTTTATTCTGCATGGTGTGTGTACGCTTTTGACCACAACTGCATCCCCTATGTGATGAATTACCTCAGTCGTCAGGGTAGAATGATTGGAGAGGTTCCTTCACGTATCCCACTGAGCACATCATCTTCACTGACACTGGACTTTAAAAATAGAGAACATTTTAATAATGGTTTTTATTCCTACTTTACAGGGAATTAAACATAAATATAGATAAATAACCCAAGACCGATGTAAATTGAGAAAAGTATTCTTGCATTTTTCCTCATCTTGCCTTGCAAGTTTCAGCTTACCGCACCATCTTCATGAAGGATGTTCCTGTATTTACCACGCCTGGCACAGCAATGCTGCGGCTCCATTCCTTTGGGTGTGTGGCCTGTAAAATATATAATGATTAGGGGATCTGTAAACAGGGGCGTGGGACTGGGGGGATAAAGGGTACTGAGTAACCAGGGCCCAAGGCAGGGAAGTCCGTTTTCTATACATACACATACATGGTACGGGGGCCCAGCAAGATGGTTTGTACCCAGGGCCCAAAATTTGGTGCTACGCCCCTGTCTGTAAATGCACAAGTGGGAATGTATTACTTACAAATGGACAAGATGCAAAGCATTTAAAAGCTAAAGACTTGATAGCAATGTTTTAGCTTGTGTCATGGCTGGGCATAAATTCATAATTAACATTAACTTGACCTCATCAAGATGGCTCTGTGATTCCACACAGCTTGCACTGGATCTCCAATAACACATCTGTATTGATCCTACAAAATAATAAAATAAAATAAAATAAGCACAAAATATTAAAAACACTTTAACATCTTACTCTCCAAATGCAAAAAGAAAAGAACATATTAAAATCATTATTTCATTACTGGTTGTTGTTATACGTTAAGTTAATATATGGAATAAATGTATATAACGTTAAATGTCTTCTGTCCATTTAAAAAGTAGGAGTTCGATTAAAATATTGTATTTACAGCAGACAAATTCATTGAACATGCCCACACCGGCGATCACATTCCGATTTAAGAAATTATTTTAATGCAATCTTAGATAACAAGTTACATGAATATGAATAATACAATAAAAACATAGGAAACATGATTAACGTTAATTCACCTCCCAAGTCCATAGTGCGTCTATCCTATCTGCGATTAAACTAAATAACTACACCGTAATAGAGAGCTACCATGTTACGGTGAAAATGTAAAATCAAGAGAGCTTATATCAAGATATACTTACTTGACTCGCTATTTGTAGCATATAACGTCTCATCTGTAATGATCCAAACGGTTCGCTCCTCTGTTGTCTGTTCTCTTCAGCTTCATTTTCCTTACGCATCGCGATGACGCAATCATGGCGAACCGCGCATTTTTCAAAATCATGACGTAGTATTTTTGCCGCATGCGCATTGAAATATTAAGTATAAATATAAAATAAGATATTTCGTGCATTAAATGTTGATTATAAATGACTTATTAATTATCCATTTCTGTTCAGGTTGTTCTAACACACTGTGTAGTTGGACTGTATTTCAGAGAACTTGACTCATTCACCTAACTAAAAGTCAATCATTTTTAGAGTCTGATTAAAATTAAATGTAGCCTATTTTAACTGAATTTTAATGCAAATTAATTTGGTTTAGATTTGTTCAACTTTTTCTTGCAATTAATGCAATTAAATGTGTGTTTAATCGCCATACAACAACATAATATTGAAAGTAGGTTATTCTGTACACAGATGTAAAGTAGCCTACAGTACATTAGGCAACTCCTCTCATAAAGATTGACAATGTCAAATTATGTAGAAAACTGACACTTGTAGTTGAGTTCATAGGAGCTAGTTATAACATTTCAACAGTATGTTGTACTGGAGTGTTAGCGAGTGAAATTTTGATGAAAAATACATTAACCAATGTAAATTTGGACAACTAATTTTTTTTTAAAAAGCATTTATTTTCCATGTGCTTTGTCATTAGTAAAACAAGTGTACTTTATGAAACAAACTCATAATTAAAATGGTTTAAGTAAGTTTAGGTGTAGACATTATTACAAGGTGCATTTTTAAAAAGCGCACTTAAGTGTGTTTATAAATATTGTCATACAAGTGTACTTTCTTTAAATGAAAATTAACTAGATATTATTACAAAGCGCACTTATTATAAGTGTACTAAAGTGGGTTTATAAATATTGTCATGAAAGTGTACTTTTTTAAAGTACAAATTAATTATATATTATTACAAAGTGCACTTATTATAAGTGTACTAAAGTGTGTTTATAAATATTGTCATGAAAGTGTACTTTTTTAAAGTACAAATTAATTATATATTATTACAAAGTACACTTATTATAAGTGTACTAAAGTGTGTTTATAAATATTGTCATGAAAGTGTACTTTTTAAAGTACAAATTAATTAGATATTATTATAAAGTGCACTGATTAAAAGTGCACTAAAGTGTGTTTATAAATATTGTCATGAAAGTGTACTTTTTTAAAGTACAAATTAATTATATATTATTACAAAGTACACTTATTATAAGTGTACTAAAGTGTGTTTATAAATATTGTCATGAAAGTGTACTTTTTAAAAATACAAATTAATTAGATATTATTACAAAGTACACTTATTATAAGTGTACTAAAGTGTGTTTATAAATATTGTCATGAAAGTGTACTTTTTAAAAATACAAATTAATTAGATATTATTACAAAGTGAATTATAAAAAAGTGTACTTAAGTGTGTTTAGAAATATTGTCATTAAAGTGTATTCTCTTTAAGTACACTTAAGTGGCAATTAATTTTAATTATATCATATTATCTACAAGTGCAGTTTTTAAAAAATATACTTTAAATATATTAAGTGCACAAAAAATACACTTTCAATACAATTAAGCACACTACTTTTTCACAAGGGCGACCTGCTGTGACTGGACTGAAGGAGGGAAAATGGCAGTTTTTGTTGCCTCGGAAACTCACTGGGATGATACTTTGACATGAGTAAATGTAATGACTTTAAAAGAGCTTAATGTAAGACTGTACTGTAGACAGGCCTCGATAGGCCGACAGATATAGCCAGGTTAGGCTGGACGTAGATAGACCTCGATAGGGCAACAGATATAGCCACGTTAGGCCAGACATAGACAGGCCTCGATAGACCGGACAGACATAGCCACTTTAGGCCAGACATAGACAGGCCTCAATAGGCCGACAGATATAGCCACGTTAGCCCAGACATAGACAAGCCTCGATAGGCCAACAAATATAGCCACGTTAGGCCGGATGTAGACAGGCCTCGATAGGCCAACAAGTACTGATTCCCTTTTGATTTCTTCCCTTTATAAGCTCCTTGTGTTTGTCAGTCTTGGTCGGATCGTTGCATGTTCTCTCTACGTCTCCTGGTTTTCCCTGTGATTCTGTTTGGTTTTGAGTTTTATGTTACAGTCTGATTATGTTTACTCCCTCGTGGGTTTTTGGTTTTGAGTTTGTTTTCTTTTTGTTAATAAATGATCATCTCCTGCACTTGAGTCCTCGCACCATTTTCCTTTGTGTTGAACGTGACAAATATTTAGTGTTTCTCATAAGTTAATATGTGTGATTATAATACAGTATGCAAGTACAATATATAGGTACAATCAGTGGCAGAAAAATAATGTAAAGTGGATGTAAATATTACTCAGTGATATTAATAAGTATCCAATTTGTGAATACACAGTTACAGTTTTTCTTTCAATTGTGTGTCTGGGACATGTTTTTGTGACATTCCCCATTTTCCTGTGTGGATAATCAGAGATGTGTTTTCTACAGGTACTGGATGAAGAAGCGGAAGTGTTTATAGTGAAAATGTGGAGACTTCTGATTTACGAAACAGAAGCCAAGACAATCAGCCTGGTAAAATAACATGAACTGAGTGAGACAAGCAAGCTGGAGAGAGGGTAGGGTGACCACCTGCTAATAAGCCCAAGGGGGGGAAAATGGTATGTTTCTGAGGGACAATGTGGGACACTGCCTGGCGCGGCGGTGCCCCACCCCACGGGCAGACGGGCAGATAGAGGTTTACCCATTTCTAGCACATAGCACCTTACATGGTATATTAATAATGCCCTATTCCCCTAAACATGTGTAGGCTAATTGCTGATGTATGCTCATGAATATAAATAATAATAATAATAAATTTTATTTATAATGCACTTTATATTAAACAAAATCTCAAAGTGCTACAGAATTTAAAAAAAACAAAAAACAAAAAAACAAAAAAACAATCAACAACAATAAATAAATAAAACCGAAAAATAAAATAAAATAAATTAAACAAGTAGCAAGTCAATTAAAAGCTCTGCTAAAAAGGTGGGTTGTAAGACCATGCTTAAAAGTATCTATAGTCTGTGGAGTCCGCAGGTGGTCAGGGAGAGCATTCCACAGACTGGGGGCTGCAGAGCAGAAGGCCCGATCCCCCATAGTACGGAGATTGGCTGTGGGAGTTTTAAGGCGATACAGCGAAACAGAGCGGAGGTTACGAGTGGCTGTTTGTGTGGTGAGGAGTTCCTTGAGATAGGAGGGAGCATTACCATGGATGCACTGGTGGGTAAGGAGAGAGATCTTGTACTCGATCCTGAACGACACAGGAAGCCAGTGGAGTGATTTTAGAATGGGGGTGATATGGTCATATTTGCGCACCCTCATTAGGATCCTAGCAGCGCTGTTCTGAATACACTGCAGCCTCTGGAGATTTTTGCTAGGGAATATAGGCCAACCAATGTGTATTTTGAACATAATATTTTGAACATTCAATGAATTGACAGATGCACTTCCACTTACGATTTACTTTAGCTAATTTACTTTACTTATTTTTCATTACAATTTATTCACTTTAAATCAATTATAATATAAAATTATTTAACTAATTAATTATTTAATTAAGTTAAACTAAAAGTAAAGTTAACTCCAGTTCACGGAACGAGAAGGGAAGGAAGGACGGTGAACTTCCATGTTAGTAAAGTCTGCACTGCAAAAAAAAAAAAAAAAAAAAGCATTCTTACTTAGTATTTTTGTCTTGTTTCAAGTCTAAATATGTAAAAATTCTTACATTAAGAAACATTTAATAGACATGTAAAAATTATTGTCTTGTTTTGGGAAAAAAGAGCTCAAAATTAAGCCAAACAATCTGCCAATGGGGTAAGAAAATTATTCTTGTTTTCTGTTTGAATTAAGATTATATTTCTTACCTCATTGCCAGATTATTTGTCTTATTTTAAGCAAAAACTCTCTTAATTTTGAGTTATTTGTTCCCAAAACAAGACAATTACTTTTGCTTGATATTTTTTATTTATATTTTGGCAAGAAACAATACAAACATACTAAGAAAGAAAAGCATTTTTTGCAGTGTGAGTCTGTGTCGTTTGACATCGTATTTTACTCTCCATGTCCGATTGAGAAAGACGTTTTGCAAAGGTCACAAAAAGCTCTCTTTTTTGAACACCTTTCAGTCACAAATATTAATTTTTCCAGTATTTCTTGTACCCACTCCTTCTCTTTTTAATTGATGATTGCGGAGCCTAAAGACTCCATTTTTCGAATAGGAAAGTGCACATCTAAAAAGTTGTAAGTGTCTCTGGTATGCACGTGCATGCGCTGTCATGACAACAACGAAAAAGTTGGCAGTTCAACTGAGGGGTGGGTGGGGCAACAGTAGCACGCTGAATTGTCAAGTAATGTTGGCTTGGCTGCCTGAGGCATGAGGATATAGAGCGACCAACTTCTTTTTGAGCAAGCATTAATTATGCGTGACACGGTCTCAATTTGCTGGACGCATGAATTTTGCTTCAAACGCTGTGCGTGCACGCGCTACGCGGGACGGGTGGTCTAAGAGAGGGTGAAGTTAACCTGGCTTCTCCTGCTTTTAGAGCCTTTAAATTAAATGATGGTGGTTGAACGCCACAGACTGATGCACTTCAATTCTTCCTACAGTCCCTGACAAAAGTCTTGTCGCTTATCTATTTTCTAGAAATACCTGATATTAACCTGACTTTTAATAAATTCATTGGTGTTAGAAATAGCTCATATGAAAAGCTAAAACCCTCCCAAATGATGTTTAATGCACTGAAATAAAAAAATTTCACAGAAAAAATATTTATCATTTAATCAAGACAGAAAGGTCAAATTGTGGCAAGACAATGATTTTTCCACCACCAAACTTCATTCCATCCATTCTGGCTCCAGTAGGTCTCCTGCAATATTTGCGGCGACTGTGGTGTAATTCAACAGAAGATTCATCTGAAAAATCCACCTTCTGCCACTTTTCCTGCGTCCATCCTTTTAGCAGGCTGTGGGCCTTGGCAAATGCCACACGGTTTTTCAATTGTCTTTTGTTTAGTGCTGGCTTCTGGGCACTGATTCGACCATGGAGGCCATTTCGAGACAGAATCTGACAAACTGTTCTGGTTGACACAGGGACTTCAGGTGACCAGGTCTCGTGGAGCTCTGCTGCAGTGGAAAATGGGCTGGCCTTGGATTTTCGAGCCAACAAACGGTCCTCTCGAGCAGTTGTCTTGCGGGGTCTGCCTGACCTGGGCTTGTCAAAAACGTCTCCAGTCTCTTCAAATCTTTTTTTTATCCTCTGTACTTGACGCTGAGACACATTGAAGGTGTCTGCCACATCAGCAGTGGATCTGGTCTTCAGCCTCTTGATAATCAAAACTTTAGTCTCAGGGTGAATCTTAGGCATGTTTGCAGAGGTCTAGTTGCAGTTGATGTGAAGGTCTAGTGTACTAGGGTTCTTTTTATACACACTTGAAACCTAATTGATCCATTATTGGTCACAGGTGAAGCTCATATGACAAGGTGACAACACTTATGTCTTTGCAAAAATTGACTCAATGGGCTTTACCAAGCTGTGAATATTAGAATACTTTTTGAAAGTTTAGTTTTTCACTGAAACATTATCACAAAAGCTGGTGGGATTAAAATGAGCCATTTCTTGTAAAAAAAATCTTGATTATAAATATATTTCAGCGGCACTTTAGGTCAATTTGTACACAAGCGACAACACTTTTGTCAGGGACTGTATATACTATAGAGAATTAACTGCACAGCAATGTGTTTGCATGTGTGTGCGCGCATGTATACATTGGTGTGAGGTTGTGTGTGTGCGTGTATGCCTATGTACATGCCTATGAGTGTGTGTGTGTGTGTATGTGTGTGTGTGTGTGTGTGTGTAATAGGCATGTGTCAGTTGGTCTGAATGCATTGCCATAGCTTCTTTCATGCTTAGATTAAACAGGGAGTCTAGCTGGGCTGGCTGTTTTTCAGTTGAATTAGTTGTAGGTTTTATTCTCAATTCACGAGTTCACACTTACATCAATTAAATAGACTAAAGATTATGCGTATTTGGCGTGCTGTCCAGTGAGGGCTCCGGGCTCGGAAATTTTGCCCGAACCCAGAGTATCCCCTGTCTGCGAGCAGCTCACGGCATCGGGCGGACGAGCCCTACTGGCTGAAAAATTGGAAGCAGCCTTAGTTTAAAACACCTGGCCGGGAGGGCTCTTTCAACATCCGATGGGAGGCCAATGCTCACTGTGTCAGATGGAAAAACCATACCGGCCGATAACTGAGAAGCAGGATGGTTTGGGACTACCTTGCCGGGGGACCTGTGTTGCCTCTGGCGGGAGTTCACAGCGTCTGGCGGGACGGGTCATACTGGCTGGTAAATATGGAGTGGTCAGAATTTAGGGTGACCAATCAGGAAGGGTTTTTTCAACATCCGATGGGAGGCCAATGCTCACTACATCGGATGGAAAAAACCTTACCGGTCGAAAGAAAGGGAAGCACACGATTTAGTCCGCCCAGCTCAGCTGGGAGCATCCCGGCTGGTGGACAGGGGGCGCGCTGTTTGGGACGGCCGATCGGGAAGACTCAGCCCTCATCTGAGAGGAGATCAATACTTGTGATGTCAGGTGGGTGAGTCCTACCGACCGATAGACGGGACGACGCAATTAGAAGAAACGACTGACCGAGGGGGCCCACCCAGCCTATGCCAGGAAGAGAGGAGTTGGGTGAGTGGGTCCTATCGGCCAACGGTACGGTGGAGGAGATGTGGAACACCCGGCCAGGAAGCGCTTGCCGACATCTGATGGGAGGTCAATACTCGCTGTATCTGATGGGTAAGCTTCGCTGGAAGACAGGTGGAAGGTAAAGCATAAATGATCGTCCATGAGAGGTCTTGCAGCATCCGAAAGGAGATCAATACTCACGGTATCGGGTAAGCCTCGCTGGACGGCGAAAAGAGAAGGGATAGGCATAGATCTGGAGAGCTCTGTGGTGTCCGAAAGGAGATCAAGACTCACTGTATCAGACGAGCAAGCCTCGCTGGATGGAAAAACAAAAAGATTTATAGCAACCTAGAGGGCCCTCAAGGCATCCGATGGGAGAACAATTCTCAAGGCATCGGAAAGGGAATCCTTCACCGGTCAGAGAAAGAGAAGGAAGGGTGCTGGTCTAGAGGGTTTCACAGCATCCGACAAGAGATTAAGCTTAAGGCGCCGGATGAGGGAGCCTCGCCAGATGAAGAAAGAGGAGAAAGAAACAATAGCCACTGTCCAGGAGAGCTCTTGGAGCATCCAACAGGAGATCAAAACTCACTGTATTGGATGGGTGAGCCTCACTAGATGGAAAAAAGAGAAGAGATAGTTTTTTTTATTTAAAAAAAAAAAAGTATGATATTGTTTCATCATCGATTACTGATAGGTCTGAGATGGTGGTGTGGACTTTATGGTCGAATTTGGAGGTTATCATGATTTCTGAGCATCTAAGGAAGCCAAAAAAAAGCTAAGATAGACATCGTATCGAGTGTAGGGCTGTGTAAAGGGGCTGATAGCCTGTAACGAAAGGTATGAATGCATTTGTGAGTATATGTAGTGTTATGGGTTATCTGCTGTCAGGGTGGATGGGCTGTGATCGCTGCAACCTTCTGATCAGGAGGAAGGTTCGTGAATTCTCTGGGGAGGGAGGGCGGTAAATTAGTTGTGGAAAAAGTGGACAATGCTCAAGTAGCCTTTGATAGAACCAACTTGGAGGCCCTTAACAGTATTAAGGTAGGAATCAAGTGAGGTGATAAGAAGGAGGGAAAATATGCACAGCATAAGAGAAATTAGCCGGAGAGGCTGAGCTCCAGCGGGAGCAGAGGAAACAGCACTGCTGCGGCAGTGGAGAAATTAGCCAGAGAGGCTGAGCTCCAGCTGGAGCAGAGGAAACGGCACTACTGCGGCAGTGGAGAAATTAGCTAGAGAGGCTGAGCTCCAGCGGGAGCAGAGAAAACAGCACTGCTGCGGCAGTGAAGAAATTAGTCAGTGAAGCTGAGCTCCTGCAGGAGCAGAGGCAGGGGAAAAAATTAGCCTGAGAATTTCAGCTTCTGCCGGAATGGAAGGAACGACACTTCTGCAACAGAGGAGAAAAGGTTAGATGAACAAATGGAGAAACAAATAGTGTATCCAACTGGGACTCTTATTTTGAAATGTATGTTTGATTATTGCGGGGTGCTCCTTCAAATCCATATGAGGGAGATCCTGTCTGCATCCCAATTCGCCTACTTTTACTATGACCTAAAAGTATGTAATCTTTTTGTGAAGAAAAAGTACATACTTTCAAGTGTGCAGCAGGAAAGTGCGCAAGCTTTGGGACACACTACTTCATTTTTAAAACAGCTCTGTCGCTTAGTTACATGTATCCTATCATCACCGTTTAACTGCCCTGACAATCGTCGTCAGATTTGTCACAGTTAAAATCCCACACATTCAGTTTAATTTCCTACCGCATCGGATAGAAATGTAGCCGCACGTTGAATGCCATGTGTGGGTCTTTAATGCAGAGACTCCTCTCATGTGTTTGCGGTTTAAATATAATAAAGCATTTAAAAGCTACTGGCCAAACGTGTCATTACAAAAGCCCACGATGCTGCTGCAGGTGAAATACAATGTGGACAGCACTGAAAAAATAGATAATACTTTTATCCGCAAATGTAGTTCTAATCAAATTCTCGTCCAATTCGCAATGGGTTGAAAGCAATATCAGCCGGTAGTGTGATCGATGCACTTCGAATTCTGACCAGAAATAGTAACCTTTTCAGCATACTACGATTTGGGACATACTACGGGGCTCTCACCCCTGTGATTATGAAATGCTTTGAGAGATTGGTTTTGTCTCACATTAAATCATGTATCCCCTCTGATCATGACAAACATCAGTTTGCATATAGGAACAACAGATCCACAGACGATTACTGAGGACCTGACCTGGACTTTAAACCCCACCTGCATTGTCAAGAGAGCCCAGCAAAGACTTTTCTTTCTAAGGACCCTGAGACGCAACAAGCTTCCCCAGAGGCTGCTGATCAGCTTCTACCGCTGCACGATAGAAAGTGTTCTAACTTATTGCTGTACTGTGTGGTATTCCAGCTGCACCGTTACGGGAAAAAAAAGCCCTGCAGCGGGTTGTGAAGACCGCCGAAAGGATTGTCGGCTCTCCACTTTCAAATTTGAGTGAAATCCATTCAAACCGTCTTCTCACACGGGCTACAAATATCCAGCAGGACCCCTCACACCCTGGAAACTACTTTTTCACAACCCTCCCCTCAGGTAGATTAAGAACTCCGCGAACACATACCAACAGGCTACAGAACAGTTTCTTCCCAAGAGCTGTGGACAGGCTGCAGAAGTCATAGAACTTTCACCGAAAACACTAACATTCAGTTACCCAAAGAACATGTAGACATATTTATATGCATGTATGCATACAACATTCACATACATACATATGCAGATAAAGCTGTCATACCTGGGTTATGTGCAATAACGGACTATATTGGACATTATTGGACCATGTGCATTAATGAATGAATGAATGAATGATCCCCGTGGGTAAAAATGTGTCTTAAAAATTGGCTAATGGGCTCGGGACACACATGATCTTGTGCTATAACTTGTGTTTTTAATGTATTTATTATATTATGGACTGAATGTATATTTTTGTATTAATTGTTTTTATGCTGCTAATTAGATTGTTCCGAACATAATTTCGTTGTATAAACATTTACAATGACAATAAAGATCTAATCTAATCTAATCTAATACTATTTTTTTTTAATTCTTCTGTCAGAAGTCGATTCAAAACTGAGCTTGCACGCGTATGTGAGCATCCGGTGTAAGATCCTGATCCATGAGCTTCAGTCCGGTGTGCGACCCCATTTAGTCATTCACTATTCCCTACGTTAATCCACTATTACAGTTCACTTGAAGTAGTGAATGAAAACGAGTGCGTGAAGTCGGACAGCTGTAGTGTGTACATCGGCTGTACACTCGTTATTCAGGGGCGTGTCTATGTGGTGGCCGGGGGGGGGGGGGGGGCACCTCCTATAAGATGCCTTGCAATTCATTCATATCACAGACTCTACTGAAGCTTGCGATTCAAAGAAGTGTAGCGCCAGAGAAACAACGGTCGTCAACGTCACGAACATGGACTTTTCCTTTATCAAGGAAAAGCGTGGGGAAGTCAAGACACTAGTGTTGTCAAAATTATTTAACTATTCTCAGATTCTACAGTAGCGATACCAGCTGCGCTCAGCTGCGAGTTGACACACACCTGCATATTCTCATTCAGTCTGGTTATCCTCTGAGCACGGCGAACGCGCGTTCTGCTGGACTTTTCCTCATGACCGTGTGTTAGTATGTATGTGTGTGTGATCGGTCTGAATTTTTCGTGGGATTGCCCATAATTCTACTAATCCCCGCAGATTTCGTGCTCACATCTGAAGCGCACACACACACAACGTAATAAAGCCACCTCTGACATACAAGTGCAAATATTTGCTTCTTTTTCCAGCTTATTATTGGTCAAATACACTCAAAAAAATTATCAGTGCCCATCTTGAAGAGTTTTAATGTAAACACAGTCATACACAATTCAGGAAGAAATGATGAATGAGTAACAGGAACAGTGTTCAGGATCCATGCGTGCGTCAGGTCTTAAAGGGACAGCAATTATTTGTTATTCAAACTACAAAAAGATAAACGATCACACTGCTCTTGACTGATCAACTTGTGTAAGTTAACTGTAATGGTTTCATCTATAGGCCTTTTTTTAATTTTATTTTTTACAAAGAACATTATCGAATGTTTTAAATTGAATTACTTTGCTTTTTTTAAATTCAGTTTCTTACCTGAATGTTAGACCTAACGTCACCTGAAAAAATAAAGCAGTCTATTTCATTTGTATCTTTTATTGCATTGTATATATTTTTGCTATTTGTAATCTGTTTATTTGTTCTTATTTTATTACTGTTTACTCTTCTTTTTAAATTAAATTTACCATTCGAAATCAAGCTTACTTGTGCTGTGTGTAAGCTATTGCAACTCAGTTACCTCGTTGTAAAAAATGCATTGCTTATTACATGGCAACATACCAAATAAATCAATAATTTGACACAAAATATTGATTTAAAAAGGAGTTTATTGATTTAAAAACGATTTGTATTGCTTCCGCTAAAGAAAATAGTCAGTTTCGTCTCTGCGGTTAGAATCCTGTGTCCATAGCAACGCGCTGTTTTTCATGCCAACGGTCAAAGCAGCGCATTCTACATTCGAATTCAACCAAGCCATGTAATAACAAACAATAAACACTGTCATGGTGATTTGCATATTTTGTATCAGTTTATTTTGTGACAGTGACCACATAGCAAGATTGCACCAAATGACAATATGCAAAGAATGTTACTACTACTACTACTACTACTACTACTACTACTACTACTACTAATAATAATAATAACAATTGTCTGTTTCATTGTCTTATGAAAACACAAAAAATAATAAACACTGGCTCTCAAATATAACTTAATGGATACAGGGATGACAAAAACTAAATTAATCAAAAATGTGCTTTATTACTACATTTGTTTAACTTTATTCAAGTTAAAAAAAATATATAAATTCATATACTCATCAAAAAATATACTGTGGAATTTAGTTTTTTTTGTCACTGGCGGCCCCCCCGTTTGAGGGCAGTGCCCCAGCATGACCCCCCCCCCCCCCCCCCCACTGAAAATGCTCTAGACACGCCCCTGTCGTTATGTCCACTGTGGTTTCGGACACCACTACCAATGGCTGTCCCCTCAAATAATGCCCTATTTAGGGTATAGGGGCGATTTCGGATTCAGCCATACACATTTTAAAGACCCCTTTATCCTCAGCAGTCTGAGGTAAGGGCTCAGAAAATAAATGAGCCAATTTCTCACATGCACTGAAGTTCCGACAATGTAGCTATATTCACTTTTTTATTATTTTTATAATTTTTTTTGGAACTAGGAATGTTTATGCTTCCATTCCATCTTTAAGTTCAACTCAGCTCAGCCTTTTGAGATGTTATTTGAGGTTATTTACGTATTTCTGGATTTAAAGGAACAGCCTGTTTTTATTTTTGCCTGTTTGTGTTTCTGGATGATATTGCTAATGATTTTTTTTACCAGTGCAATTTGAAGCACAGAGAGAGCAGAGCTAAAGATAGCCAACATTTAGTTAGGTAGATACTATACATGTGAATGAACATACAATTAAGTTGAGATTTCTGTTTTGTTTTTTTTAACCAGGAGGGTTTGTGTTCATTGATTGTTACTGTTTATCTCAGTTCAGCTGAAAAGGCACTTTAGTTGCTAGTAATGTTGAAATTAATGTATTTTCAGTGCAGATTTAGAGATGAAGGCATTTTTTCATTCATCATATTTTTGTCAGACATGGCTACTGGTTGAATTCGATATTTTGTACCAACGCAACTTAAACAGAACAACATACAAGAACATACAGCAACATACAGAACAACAGAAATATATTTTGTGGAGGATTACCTATGTTTGCTTTAACAATATGAAAAGACATTCTTTATCTATATGAGAACATATATTTTGTTCAATAAAGACATTTTAATCTACACTAATTTCTTTCTATAGTCTGGCAAAAAGACATAAATTCATGTTTTTAGGTATATAATTTTCCAGACCTCGGCCGGTGAGGAAGGTTTTTTTCTGGACCCCAAGCTATTTTAGTTAAAGACCCCTGGACCATAAATGCATGCTATCCACTCTGGACATCTGAAAATCTCGGGATAAAAATGTGTTAAAAACAAAACCCTTTTCAAATCTTGCCCTAATATTTGTTTTATTAGAACATTATGCATTTGTATCCACTTTTAAACAGTTATAGAAAGAAACCCATAAACATTGATAGGTGTTATAGATATAAACAATCAAAAGCTCAATAAATGGCTAATCTGATTTTTTTTCCAATTACAATCATATGTAATCTTAGATTACAAATCAATATAAAAGATATAGAAATTATAAAGAAATACATGCACAAATAATTGTGTTTGTAACATTCAGGTGTTAATGTGGAATTTCTTGCAAAGAAGGAAAGGAAGCTGGTGATTTTAGATTGATTGGAGTATCAGCGATAAAAGAGAAGCACGGCTGCTTCAGTTATCTCTTTGGAAGCACTCCATCCTGCATTAGTACCATAGCCATCCCAGTCAAAACTCGCAAAGTCCCCACACTGTCTAGGGAACCCCTCAGGAAAGTGTCCACCTCCACCAATACAGAACTGCAAGAAATATGAGTAGATTACTAACAACAAAACATTCACTTCTTCAAATGACATTAGTGCACTTGATTTATTTCCAATGTTATGTATTACTATCAACACATTTATTATATATAAACACTGTAATATAAATTATTGTCTGTGGTGATAATCAGCATGTCACAAATGCTGTTCATAGACAATCATTTAATTAATCCAGAATATTATTTTAACTCACATGTTCAGTGTGACAGTTGGTTGGTTTGACACCAGAACAAAGAGCCATGGCTGCCTTTTCAGTATTGAAGACTCTGAATGAGATGAATCCAGGAGTAAATATTGCTGTGGAAAATGCACAGAACATATCTTTGATGATAATCTGTCATCACTAAACACACATATTTTTTGACTATTCATTGATGCAGCCACTTTCATTAAAATATATGAAAAATATTGGCTGGTTAAATGAAGGTAAAAAAAGCCTTACTTCTTGAATTGGGACCATACAGATTTTTGTTGTATTCTGCATTTCCGACATCATACACTATTGGAATAGAAGGCCCATTATCAGTGAGGCATGATCCTATTCCAAACCTCACAGGGAATTTCTGGAAAAGTTGAAAGGAAAAAAATCTATATTTTTGTAATATCATTTAAAAAAACAGAGTTTTTATGAATGTTTTAAACATTGTTGACGTTAAAAATTGTTGACGCTTATCTGACTTTGAATAAATTGTAAAGGTTTCCTCCATGGAGAGTTAAGAAGTGATTCTCAGTGTGGTATCGCAGGAGGGAATTAGGAGACCAGTGGTCCAACTCCATATTATTTGGAACATGCCACACAGACACATCTTTTGCGGCAATGTCAAAATATCCAGGATTCTGTGGCAGAAAGGAAACAGACTGTCATTTCAGATTCTAAATAAACATCCTTTGATCATTACTCTATTGTCACAGTGTCCTTTATGTTGCTTCTATTTTACTATGACTGGAAAACCATACAAATTTTACAAAAAAGAATACCTTATAATCATCACTTGTAGAGGCTTCTGCAGTTCCAAATGTGACTGTGTTTTCCCATGCTCCGTCACCATCAGGCCAGTTTGGGCTACTGCCCTGCTGACTAGACCAGCGATCCCCTACAGTACATTTTCCATACATGTTGTTTTCATGAACACTGGCAACCAGCGTCCAGCCTCCACCAGCAGTGGTCATATCACAGAATGTCTGGTAAATGACCCCTCTTGATGAGTTCAGATAGTATAGGCCATCTGTTTGGACAGAAGCACTCCTGAGTCACTTAAATACAGTTGTTGCTTAAGATAAAATATATATAATTTAAAATGACCGTACCATCAATAATCTGATACTTTTCACGAAGTTCTTTGCAGCTTCGAGCAGTATATTTAATTCTGTCCTGAGGTATTCCATTTATATGTGTTACTTCTTGTTGATTCCCTGGAATGTGAGACAAAGATTTAGTGGAATATATTGTGATAACATTTAAGATTAATTAATTTTAATCAAAAAACGTATTACTTACAAATGATTACACTTGCAGTTTCACAGAGCCATACATTCAGTGCAAGACTGAACAGGATCCCTAGAGATGTTTTTGTAAACATGGTCTGCAAACAAAAGGAGAAAAGTTATTCAAAACTACAATTAAACAATACATTTTAGGATTACATTTGTATGGTACACAAATTCTTACATTTATTTCTTGTCTTGTGTTTCTCACCTCTGAGTTGAGCACTGTCGAGGCTTTTGGCTTCTGGATGGGTCAGAGAATAAAGCTCAGGCATACTTTCCTAGTACTTATACTCAGGAGTGGAACAGGAAGATGCTGCTTTCCCAAATATTACACATCATAATATCCTACTTCATAAATCACCCAGTCTGTCGATGAAGACGGCTGCCCGATTGTCCGTAATTTGAGAATTAAATTTGCTTTGTAAAATGTAAATACTGACCTAAGTAATTCGTGCATGGCTGTACTAAGAAAAATGATTAAATAAGCAGATAAAGCTATGTGTGTGCATGAGAACCGAGAACTGACGGAAGTCTAAACTTTATCAAACAGCTCATGATATAACCAAATTTTAGGCTCTTGATAAATGTTTGTCATTTTTATGGTTAGCCAACGTGGCACTTGGTAAATTAACATTTTATAGACCCTTCGCATTTCATGTTATTCTAGCCCTAACAAACTTATCCTTGAACAAACCCTTTAAATTGCACAGGGCATATTCAAAAAAATAAATAAATATATAAATACATTTTTCATAGCACAAGACAAGCATTATGGTCTTTTTCAAAACGTTACATGTAGCTTAATACATAACTTTTAGGCAAAGTCCCCACAGTTGTCTACTATAAATGCAACCATTTAAATTTCTCAAAAAATTTCTCTAAATCAGACTGTGTGAGATGATGACTGTAAAAAGTTCGATAGGATAAGGAAGGAAGAGGACACGGGGGTCGGCTGGACTGTTGATGCTTCTCTTTTTATTCTCGTTTCTCAAAGTCAATAACACACTCAGGCGTGTGCCTTCAGTCAAACTCATACACAACAATAGGTTCCGGTTCACAGCACTTCCGGCTTCCGGGTCAAGCTCAGGGTCTTGTCTCGCATCAACAGTCCGACTCTCTCTCTCCCTCGTCTGCGGTTCCACCGGTATTTATACCCTCTCCGCGCCCATTACTGGAACAAGAGACAGGTGTTATTAATCTGCTTCCAACCCACTCACTTACCGCTCGTCCCGCGGCTCTCTCTCCCGCTGCAGACCTCGCTGAACCACGCCCCCCTTGCCACATACCCCCACCGCCCGACTCAGGCCGGGGAGCCGTCCGGCCTGCAGCCCCCCCCCCCCCCCCATTTCTGGAGAGGAAGTCGGCCACAGCCATCTGAGCACCCGGCCTGTGGACCACCTGGAACTTAAAAGGCTGAAGAGCTAGATACCAACGGGTGATCCGCGCGTTGGTATCCTTCATGCGGTGGAGCCATTGGAGAGGAGCGTGGTCCGAACAGAGGGTGAACTCCCGCCCCAGAAGGTAGTAGCGGAGGGTGAGAACGGCCCACCTGATGGCAAGGCACTCCTTTTTGATGGTGCTGTACTTAGCCTCTCTCTTTGAGAGCTTGCGGCTAATGTACAGCACCGGCCGCTCTCCCCCCTCCACCTCCTGGGCCAGGACTGCGCCCAGCCCCCTGTCCGACGCGTCAGTCTGCAACAGAAAAGGGAGAGAAAAGTCAGGGGAGTGTAAAAGCGGCCCGCCACATAGAGCAGCCTTAACTCGGGTGAAGGCCTGCTGGCACGGCTCCGTCCATTGGACCGTATCTGGTAGCCCCTTTCTAGTAAGGTCAGTCAAAGGGCTGGTGAGGTCCGAATAATTTGGTATAAACCGTCTATAATATCCCGCCAGCCCCAGGTCTTGGGTCTCGGACAGGTTGCATTTGCGGCGGTCTTATCAATTTGGGGACGCACCTGTCCATGACCCAAGTGGAAGCCCAGATACCTTACTTCCACCCGCCCAATCGCACACTTCTTCGGGTTGGCCGTGAGCCCCGCTCCCCTCAGCGACCTCACGACCGCCCTGACATGCTGCATATGCCGCTGCCAATCGTGACTGTAAATCACGATATCATCCAGATAGGCAGCAGAATATGCGGCATGGGGACGCAAAATCCTGTCCATGAGGCGCTGAAAGGTAGCGGGCGCCCCGAACAACCCGAAAGGAAGCGTGACAAATTGGTGCAATCCAAACGGCGTGGTGAAAGCTGTCTTTTCTTTGGACAATGGAGACAAGGGGATCTGCCAATAGCCCTTTGTTAAGTCCAATGTCGAATAAAATCGAGCCGTGCCCAGCCGATCAAGCAACTCGTCAACCCGCGGCATTGGATAAGCGTCGAATTTCGACACTGCATTCACCTTGCGATAGTCCACACAGAACCTGACCGAGCCGTCAGTCTTAGGGACCAAAACTATCGGGCTCGCCCAGTCACTGTTGGACTCCTCGATTACTCCCATATCGAGCATTGCCCCTAATTCATCCTGAACCACCTTTTTTTTGTGCTCAGGCAAGCGATATGGCCGGCTGCGAACTACCACGCCCGGCTCGGTCTCGATATGGTGCTGAATCAAATTGGTACGTCCCGGTAGGGGCGAGAACACGTCGGCGAACTCCGCCTGTAATTTAGACAAATCAGTGAGTTGGAGCGGTGAGAGATAATCTCCCCCCGGGGCCAGCGCGACCGATTGTGCTTTGATGCTCGCCTCTGGCCCGAGATCATCCTCTCCCCCGATCACCGTTGCCAACAACACTGATTCCACCTCATTCCATTTTTTAAGGAGGTTGAGGTGGTATATTTGACGTGCCCCCGTTCCTATAGGATCGTATCACTTCATAATCGAGGTCTCCAATTTGTCGTGCGACCTCAAACGGCCCCTGCCACTTCGACATTAATTTAGAGCTCGAGGTAGGGAGTAACACGAGCACTTTTTCTCCCGGTGTGAATTTGCGTAGCTTCGTACCCCTGTTATATGACCGGCTCTGGCGGTCCTGGGCTTTCAACAAATTCTCCCTAGATAGCCGCCCCAAGGTGTGGAGTTTTGTTCGCAAGTCCAGCACATACTGAATTTCATTTTTCGCCAAAGAAGGCCCCTTCTCCCAAGTTTCTCGCAGGACGTCCAGCACCCCCCGTGGCTGGCGCCCGTAGAGAAGCTTGAAGGGGGAAAACCCAGTGGAGGCTTGGGGGACCTCCGGCACGGCAAATAAGAGGGGTTCTAACCACCTATCCCAATTTTTGGCGTCCTCCTGTACGAACTTACGGATCATGGATTTAAGTGTGCGATTAAACCGTTTGACCAAGCCGTCCGTTTGTGGGTGATAGACGCTTGTTCGAATGGACTTAATGCCCAATAACCCGTATAGTTCGCTTAGTGTACGTGACATAAACGCCGTGCCTTGATCCGTGAGGATTTCTTTCGGAATCCCCACCCGGGAGATTAGACGAAACAGTGCGTCCGCAACACTCTTCGCGGAGATGTTGCGGAGGGCCACTGCTTCCGGGTATCGTGTTGCGTAGTCCACGATAACTAGCGCAAAACGATGCCCGCGTGCGGATCGCTCTAATGGCCCGATGAGGTCCATCGCAATTCTCTCGAAGGGGACCTGCATTAAAGGAAGTGGGCGCAAGGGCGCTTTTGGGGAGGCCAGTGGATTCACCAACTGACATTCAGGGCAAGACGCGCACCACCTGCGCACATTGTCATGAATGCCTGGCCAAAAAAAATCGGGTCATTAAGCGATTCAGTGTGGCCGCCTGTCCCAGGTGGCCCGCCATCGGGTTAGAGTGAGCCGCCTGGAAAAGCATTTCCCGGCAGCTCTTTGGTACTAATAACTGAGTTGTATCCACTTTTTTCTGAGTGTCTTAAGTCACTCGATACAACCGATCCTTAATTATGGCAAAATAAGGATATGTGACGGGCAATGCGGGTTGGAGAGACTGACCGTCGATAGAGCGGACCTGCTGAAAGGCATGTTTTAGGGTCTCATCTTGAGACTGCTCCAGAGGGAAGTCATCGCGGTCCGAGAGAATCAGTCTCTCGACCCCGCTCGGTTCCTCTGGAGCTGTTCCCAAGGGTCCCGTATCAGTCTCACCAACCTGCACTCGCGCCGCCCCGTTCCTAGCCTTGTTTTCCCAAGCGGCATCCGCGCATAACGACCCCAATAACGCAGAGAAGGCGGGCCAATTCGTCCCCAGAATTAGCGGATGCCGGAGGTGGGGACTAACCGCCACCTCAATGCTATGCTTTTCTCCCCTGAACTGTATCGTGACCGGGACCAGCGGATACTCCACCACATCCCCGTTCCCACCACGTGGCCAGTATCCAATGCCCCAGGCTGCATCAGGCTTTGATGGATCAAGGTTTGGTTACATCCTGAATCCACCAAGGCCTGATATGTACCCCCCTTGATACTCACAGGAATTTGGTACTCTCCTGCTTGATCGGGGGTGGTCCGCTGGAAGTCCGGGACCCGGATCATTGTCCCGACGTCCATCATCGGACATCGGTCCACAAAATGATCCGGGTTGCCGCACCGCCAGCAGGCCAGCCCAGGCCTACCCGCCGCCCCTGCGGCGGGGAGTGGGTTGGAAAATGAGCGCGGAGGGGGGGGTGGAACCGGATCCGTTATCCCCGCCCGACCCCAGCAGCCCCGCCCCCCTGGGCGGGGCCCTCGAACTCCCGAAGTGCCCTGGGCCCATTCCACCCCGGCCTCTGGGGGGAATGCGAGGGGGCCCTGGAGGGCGGGACCTAGGGAGAGGGACAGGGCGAGAGGGAGAGACAGAGGGGGGAGAGAGAGAGGGAGATGTTAGCAGAGCCTCGCCGACCGCCGGGCACGCCACCAGATGGTCCTCCGCCAGATTGATGGCCGTCATCAGCGACGTGGGCCGGTGGCACTGGACCCACTCGGCGGTCTTCTTTGGTGGCCGAGCGATAAACTGCTCCAATACCACCAGATCGACGATGTGGTCCACGTCGCTTCCACCGGCCAGTAGCCATTTGCGGCACGAGTCCCGGAGCTGTTGGGCCATCGCGAAGGGTCGGCCGGCCTCGTCCCACTCCAACGAGCGGAATCTCTGGCGATGTTGTTCTGGGGTCCGACCGACCCGCTGGATAATGGCCCTCTTGAGGTCTTCGTATTCCAGGAGGTTCGCCACCGGCAGTTGTTGGGCGGCCGCCTGGGCTTCCCCCGTGAGCAGTGGTATCAGGCGCACCGGCCACTGTGCCCGGGGCCACCCGCAGGCCTCCGCGGCCTTCTGGAAGAGGTCTATAAAGGCCTCCGGATCATATTGTGGCCCCATCTTGTGCAGGGGCACGTGGACCGGTGCGCTGGTCAGCCCGGCGGCTTCGGCGTGAACCTCCCGGTCGATCCAGCTCCGGAACCTCTCGCGGTCCTCTTGCTGGCCTTGGACAATGGCCTCGAAGCGGCGCTCCTGGTCTGCCCAAAGGTCCAGCATGGACTGATGTTGCTCTTGGTGGAGGGCCGCGAGGGAGGTGATAATATCCGCAAACGGCGAGGCGGAGGGCGTTTGCATGGCGGCGGCGCTGTCCTACTTCCTTCCCGGGTTTCGGCACCAGTGTAACAAGTTTGATAGGATAAGGAAGGAAGAGGACACGGGGGTCGGCTGGACTGTTGATGCTTCTCTTTTTATTCTCGTTTCTCAAAGTCAATAACACACTCAGGCGTGTGCCTTCAGTCAAACTCGTACACAACAATAGCTTCCGGTTCACAGCACTTCCGGCTTCCGGGTCAAACTCAGGGTCTTGTCTCGCATCAACAGTCCGACTCTCTCTCTCCCTCGTCTGCGGTTCCACCGGTGTTTTATACCCTCTCCGCGCCCATTACTGGAACAAGAGACAGGTGTTATTAATCTGCTTCCACTCACTCACTTACCGCTCGTCCCGCGGCTCTCTCTCCCGCTGCAGACCTCGCTGAACCACGCCCCCCTTGCCACAATTACAAATACTAATTGGTCCTTTGTTACAATCATAGACTGTAAAATTAAAACTACTGGGGTAAATTGTAACACAGACTTGGGTAAGTTGTAACAGGTAAACAAAGTGCACAAAAACTAAGGGTACTCCAAGTGATATGCCACAACAATGTTTTATTTTAAATAATTGGTTGCAACATTAAAATGTGAGTGAATATGGGGAGTGTATGTATGTGTATATTGTGTGTGTTTGCGCATGCATACTTGTACATTTGTTTGTTGTGGTCGCCAAGATTTTTTTTAAAAGTCTTGCTCACCAAGACTAAAAATGTAAAATTAATGTTTTCATATATTTTAAAATGTAATTTATTCCTGTGATGGTGTAACCGGCCATACACAGTATTATATAGTATAATCCAGATATCACTGACTACGCCACCTTGGGAATTACACCCAAGGAAATAAGAAAGGAACACAGGTCGGTGGTGCAGTGAAAAGACAGAGTCGGGTCATCCAATAAACCAATGAAGAGTTTTATTTAAAAGACAGAAAGTTAAAATGTTTCACTAGCATCGTTTAATCATGGTATAAATCACTAGCACATTTATTGTAACAATACTAAACACATTAATGCTCATGGTTAGAAAAAGACTCCTCCAATCATGCCTGATTCAGATACTGCATCAGATCAAACAACCGAACACAAAAACAATGCACTGTTTTCACCAAATAAATACATTAACAAAAAGAAATAAATGAAAAGAAAAAAAGAAAAATAAAACAAGCCTAGAGCTTACCTCAGGGGCGGCAACCTAGCTGTAAATAAGTGTTCCACCCCTTATGTGTGCACAGCAAACCAAAACAAGAGGTGCCAACCCTGGTGCATCAAACTCACAGCAAATGTGTTTCACCCAGGTGACTAGCCTTCCCCCTCGGCGCGCTCCCTTGACTTGAAAAAGAAAGGAAAGAAAAATTAGTACAGTGCAAATATACAACAAAAATCAAACAATTCTGGTAATAGACCAAATCAGCTGGTACATGGATAAAATCCCTCCAACCTCAGCGGCACTATAGGACCACAAAGCTATCAATGAGTGACAGTTTGTCAGATGGCACATCCGCTATTGAATATAACAACTTATGGTCCTGGTCGCAATGGCCAAACTGCAATACAAATATAACAAACCACACTAATAAAGAAAGAAAAGCAAAATACAGAGATTACTAAAATTATGAAAACAATTCACAACAAACACCCAAACATCTAATCACGAAAAACAGCAGCACGACCTGGGTTAACCATCAAGTGGTACACATGAGACTGCAAAACAAAACATAACCATCAAGCAAAGATTTACTCCAAGTCAATCAATTTTACTTCTGTAATACGAGCATTCACTAGATCATACATACCCCGATGTCAGGATACACTCGCGAATGTCCTGTTAAAAACACACAATAACCCCCATTAAACCCAACTAACAATAAAACCCGCACCCCAACGGTGATCGCCGACGTACCTTAAAGCTTTCAATGAGCGCTTAACGCAACTCCCAGGGCACGTCACTGAGACAACTACAGCGATCACTTCAGAGACAAAGAAACACACTTTAACAACTTTACAACCACGCAAAGCCGTACAGCACCTCCGTCACTTACCTCCACTATAGTGACACCGATAACCGGAAGAGGGGCGGGTATGACAATCTACGTTCGAAGGTTTCCTGTCTACACACTTAAATGCACTGGCCCTAATTATCGTGCACACCCAGTCTCATATAAAGGATAATGAACGCAAAAAGAAAACAAATAGTAAAATCCCCTACTACTACATTCCACCCCCCCTTCTTTTATCAGCGCCCCGACGATAAGTAAACTTATAAACTTGTAACCACAGAGGCAAACTTTATTCATTACTACCACCATGCTAGTACCAGGGCCTAAACAGAGCCGGAGAGGCCTGAGGCGCAGCCCTGGAAGAGCAAACAGTCCCACCAGCGGCCCCCTGCACAGTCTGTGGAAGATGGTACAAGTTAGAATGTTGCCTGGCCGTGGAGCGGGCTGTCCGTCGTAAGGATGGTCGAGTCTCCTCAGTCAAAGTCGGACCTAAACGATCAATAAAACCAGTAGGAGTCGATGGCCCTGCTCCCTGGGTGTCTGACGTAACCAGCGGCAACCTTGAAACCTCTGGTACTGTTAAACGATTACAGGGATCTCTCGTGTGGCCAGCCTCTGTGCTGGGACAAGCCAAAGTGTTAAGTACTAATAGCCATAAATCATCATCAACATCCTCCTGGGGTGGTACAACTGTCACTGATGGGCGAGCCGGAGGGATGTCTTGGGGCTCTGACTGTAATTGGGCTTTCAGCATTGTCCGATGTACATGTCGTACCTTCCCCAGATCATTCACTGGTGCAATTGAGTACACCACTCCCTTCTCTTTGGGCACCTTTAATACCTGGTAAACAGCAGAGCTCCAAAGATCTTGGATTTTGTTACGGCAACTTACGCCAACATTACGCAGGTAAACTCGCTGGCCCTCAAACAGTGGCGCTTCCTTCACCCTCTTATCGTGATAGTCCTTATGACGTGTGGCAGCGCTTGCTAGTCTCTCGCTGGCCCCCTCAAATGCGACCTGCAGCCGGGCCTCATGTTCGCGAACCCAGTCGTGTACCGTACCAGCCTCTGGCTCACGCACTCTGCCCAACAAAAAGTCTACTGGGAGCTGGGGATCCTGACCAAACATCAGAAGGTGTGGAGACTCGCCTGTCGACTGATGTGGGGTAGTGTTGTAACAAAAAACTAACTGTGGGAGGCAGGAGGCCCAGTCCCTCTTCCTTGAGGCAGGCAGGGTATGCAGCAGGTTGTGCATTGTCCTATTAAAACGTTCACATTGGCCGTTGCCAGCAGGATGGTAAGGTGTGGTACGTGATCGTGTAATTCCATACAGGCCGCAAAGTTGTTGAATCAAGTTGCCCTCGAAACTACGACCTTGATCGGAGTGAAGACGACTCGGCACCCCGAACTTGCAGAACAACTCAGTCACTAGAACCTGGGCCACAGTAAAGGCCCTCTGGTCCCGGGTAGGTATAGCCACTGTAAACTTACTAAAAATGTCTGTCACAACAAGCACATTTTCCAGGCCATTATGTGAACGCTCCGAGACAGTGAAGTCCATGGCCAAAATCTCATTGGGCCGCGAAGCCAAGAGGTGTCCCATGAAATTAGGGGTCGCAGGATTCGTATGCTTCGCCACTTGACACCTCTCGCACTCTTGACACCAGCGCTTCACCTCCGCAGCCATTCCTGGCCAAAAACAGCGTCGACGGACCAAATCCATAGTCCGTTCTACCCCCTGATGCCCATGGTCATGGTGTAACTGGGTGAGCACCTCTTGCTTCAACACTGCTGGTAGAACTACTTGAAATACCTCCTCACCCCCATTAGGTCGAAGAGTGCAACGGTGTAATACCCCCTCTATCTCTACCAGACGATCCCAGTGTCGTAATAACGCCAATGCCTGAGTAGATAGTGCGTGACGCTCTACCAAACTAGGGTACGTCTTCTGCTTCCGAAATGTCCAAATAGCTTGGATGTCTGGGTCTGACCACTGCAGAGAACATAAATCAGATGCAGAATGATGGGGTAAAGCAAAGATGGCTGTTTGGGTTACCTGAGATGGTAGTGCAACTCTGGTCTGCTGCAGGGATTCTGGAACAGAGGTAGTGGAATTCTCTGGTAGATAATGTCGAGATAAAGCATCAGCGTTTCTATTTACTCTACCAGACCGGCATCGAATTTCATAATCAAAGCATGACAGTTGGGCCACCCATCGTTGCTCTGTTGCCCCCAGTTTAGCAGAGACAAGATGACTCAAAGGAATATTGTCAGTGTAGATTATGCATTTTTGTCCCAAGAGATACTCGCGGAATTTTTCCGTAACTGCCCATTTCAAGGCCAAAAACTCTAATTTCATTGAACTGTAATTAAGCATATTACGTTCGGGGGGCTGGAGACCACGACTGGCGTAAGCTATAGGCCGGACCTTACCGTCCTGTTCTTGGGATAAAACTGCTCCCAAGCCACTATGGCTAGCATCCACTTCCAGGATAAAAGGTAGTGCAAAGTTGGCATAAGCCAATACTGGAGTGGAGGTAAGTTTAGCTTTCAGTCCTTCAAAGCTCTGCTCACATGCCTCTGTCCAGGCCGCAGCGAAGTCCCGTCCGGTCTTTTTCCGAGCCTTTGTACCAGCCATCTCTGCTACTAACTTATGTAGGGGTGCGGCCATCTTCACGAAGCCCTCCACGAAACGACGGTAATAGCTGGTGAAGCCAAGGAATGAGCGCAGTTCTGCCACCTGACTTGGACGTCGCCACTGGGCCACCGCCTCGATTTTTCCCGGGTCCGTGGAGACACCAGCACTGGAGATCACATGTCCTAAATAGCCAAACTCCTGCTTGAAGAAAGTGCATTTCTCTAGCTTGACTTTGAGTCCTTCCTGTCCGAGTCGGCTTAGCACTCCCTCTAATCGTTCCAGGTGCTGTGAAATGGAAGAAGAGAAGACCACCACATCATCCAGGTAAAGTAGCAGAGATTGACAATGCTGTTCCCCAAACAAACGTTGCATGAGGCGCTGAAATGTACTTGGGGCATTGCAGAGCCCGAAAGGCATACGGTTAAACTCGAATAATCCAAAAGGAGTACAAAAGGCTGTCTTGGCTTTATCCTTCTCGGCAACCGGAACTTGATTGTAGCCGCTGACTAAGTCGAGAGTGGAAAACCAATGGGCCCCAGAAAGGGCGTCCAACGATTCTTCAATACGTGGTAACGGAAAAGCGTCTTTACGAGTCTTGTGGTTTAATTGGCGGTAGTCCACACAGAGGCGAAGGCTACCATCCTTTTTCCGCACCAAAACAATGGGGGACACATAGGGACTGCAGCTCTCCCTAATGACCTGCGCCTCGAGTAACTGATTGATATGGGCCTTGACGACCTCGTATTCCGATGGTGGCAACCGCCTATAGCGCTTTCGGACCGGAACATCATCTGACAGGGGGATTTCATGGGATATAAGGCTGGTACAGCCCAAATCCCCCTCATGAGCTGAAAACACCGCATGATATTCAACCAGCAATGACCTAACCCGTTGGGCCTCTTCCCCACTAATATTTGATAAGTCAAGGGCATCTATTTGGCTTTGAATTGAGCTCAGAGATAGACCAGTGACTTTATTAGCCCTCGATTCAGCTACACCCTTAGGCAAGCTGACCACATCCACCCTACGCAAATAACCTAGCTGGGTGCGAGCGTAAAGTAAAACGTCAGTAGTGCCTACATTCACAACTGGGACGTAAACTGTACCCCTTAACACCTGAACTAACGAGGGAGAGGCTAATAATCCACCAGGTAAACCCGAGTCAAAAGGCTCAAATAATGCAGTACGACCAGACAAGTGATCTGAACATGTCGCCCTGACAAACTTGGTCACACCCCCTGGAATACGCTGAACCCTCCCCTGACTTAATTTAACAACACTCTTCACTTCAGACGGGGTTTCGGCACCTGCTTGGTGACACTGTTGCAAGGCTTGGAACACTTGACCAGGTGCCTGAGACACAGTTGGTAGCTCAAATAATGCAGGCCAATGTTGAAAAAACAAAAGTTCATAGCATTTGCTAATTACATTCATACCAAGGACCCCCGGGACACTGGTCCCACCAGGAAGGTCTTTTACTACGAGTATGCCACAGGCCGGTATGACTCTTCCACACAAGAAAACATCCAATTCTAAATATCCCAAATAAGGGATGGCCAATCCATTAGCAGCCTTAAGCTGAAGCCACCGGCAAGTCTGTAAACTCCCCGTCTTAAAGTGTTGCAAAAAGAAACTCTCGGTAACTGTAGACACCATAGAGCCGGTGTCCAGTAAGCAGGACACCTTAATTCCACCCATAAGAATGTCTATATGGGGACAGGAGGACATTAATTTTGTGGCTGTATTCACACTACTTGCAACACAAGAGCCTGTAAGGGCCCCACCCGAGCTGTGGCTCAACGGTTCGGTGGGCATTAGTTTTCCGACCCATGTTGGAAGGCTGATGGTCCAGCCCTAGATGGGGAAGATAAAGCTACAGAATTAGACCGGGAGCGAAAAGGAACCCTTGCAACATCACACTCCCTTGCAAAGTGTCCTGGACGCTGACATCTCCTACAAATTATGGGGCCATCACGGGACAATCTAGCCTGCCTTTGGTTGTTCTGGAGTAGGGTGACACTTTGGGTTAACTGGTTAAGCTGATCTTGTTGTTGTTTCAAAATAGCTTTAAGATCCCCCAGTTCTGCACCTAATGAACCATTACCTAACATAGTGGAGATACCCCCTTGAACCCCATACTGTAGGCCATAGGCCGATGGAACAGAGTGACTACGACCTCGAGTCCCCCCAGGCATGCCCTCTCGTTCCCACCTAATTGCCTCCCCTCTGACATCCAACAGAGTGACTGTCGGTTGACTACGTGCCATTTGCTTTAGCATGCGGCGGAGGGAACAATCAGACACATGCTCAATAAACTGGTCACGTAACAGTACCTCAAAGTTCAACATGCCCGCTGGTGCAACACGTTTTACCAGGTCCAGAAGACGCATCAGAGCCAAAGAAAACTCTAGAAGACTCTCCCCTTCTTGCTGTTTCCTGGAAAAGAAAGCCTCTTGCAAAGTAACATACGATTGACAACAGCCATACAATTCTTGCAAGATTTTAATCACAGTTTCTGGATCTCTCCGCTCTCCATCTGAACGATATTTAATTTCATCCCTGGCCTCACCTTCCAAGTGATCAACCAAAAAGAACGCTTGGTCGACAGGAGACAGATGACGGGCTCGCATACATGCGCGTGCCTCCTCAACCCACTCATCAATGTTCATACCAGAGTTACCTCGGAACATAGGAAACTTTCTATCCCGTGGGATAAGAACAAGTCTCTTGGTAGCAGTGCTAATACCTTCCGCATCCGTACTTGTAGATGGCCTGGCTGCAGGATTGTCACAGAGGGCCAGTATAGAACCAGTAGACCCAGTTGCCAACGGTTCCTGGCGCAAATGTTCATTTTCGGCTCTCAGTTGTAGCACCATGTCTCTAAGTTGTGTCAGCTCATCCTCCATGACTGTGAAGGAAAAAAAAGAACACAGAGAAGGAGAGAAAAAAAAAACCGGGGAGTCGTTCGTTCAGAAGGGACCTCAATTAGTCCAGGGCTTGAGCATCACCTCAGATCCAGAGTCGGCTGCTGTTTTTCAAAAAAAATATACACACAAGAAAAAAAAAACTAAACAAAATGTTGAACAATAGAAAATTACAGAATACTCGTCTCTGCTTTTACAATGCAATCACATCCTGCCGACTACGCCAGTTTGGAACCGGCCATACACAGTATTATATAGTATAATCCAGATATCACTGACTACGGCACCTTTGGAATTACACCCAAGGAAATAAGAAAGGAACACAGGTCGGTGGTGCAGTGAAAAGACAGAGTCGGGTCATCCAATAAACCAATGAAGAGTTTTATTTAAAAGACAGAAAGTTAAAATGTTTCACTAGCATCGTTTAATCATGGTATAAATCACTAGAACATTTATTGTAACAATACTAAACACATAAAAGCTCATTGTTAGAAAAAGACTTCTCCAATCATGCCTGATTCAGATACTGCATCAGATCAAACCACCGAACACAAAAACAATGCACTGTTTTCACCAAATAAATACATTAACAAAAAGAAATAAATGAAAAGAAAAAAAGAAAAATAAAACAAGCCTAGAGCTTACCTCAGGGGCGGCAACCTGTGTTCCACCCCTTATGTGTGCACAGCAAACCAAAGCAAGAGGTGCCAACCCTGGTGCATCAAACTCACAGCAAATGTGTTTCACCCAGGTGACTAGCCTTCCCCCTCGGCGCGCTCCCTTGACTTGAAAAAGAAAGGAAAGCAAAATACAGAGATTACTAAAATTATGAAAACAATTCACAACAAACACCCAAACATCTAATCACGAAAAACAGCAGCACGACCTGGGTTAAACATCACGTGGTACACATGAGACTGCAAAACAAAACATAACCATCAAGCAAAGATTTACTCCAAGTCAATCAATTTTACTTCTGTAATACGAGCATTCACTAAATCATACATACCCCGATGTCAGGATACACTCGCGAATGTCCTGTTAAAAACACACAATAACCCCCATTAAACCCAACTAACAATAAAACCCGCACCACAACGGTGATCGCCGACGTACCTTAAAGCTTTCAATGAGCGCTTAACGCAACTCCCAGGGCACGTCACTGAGACGACTACAGCGATCACTTCAGAGACAAAGAAACACACTTTAACAACTTTACAACCACGCAAAGCCGTACAGCACCTCCGTCACTTACCTCCACTATAGTGACACTGATAACCGGAAGAGGGGGGGGTATGACAATCTACGTTCGAAGGTTTCCTGTCTACACACTTAAATGCACTGGCCCTAATTATCGTGCACACCCAGTCTCATATAAAGGATAATGAACGCAAAAAGAAAACAAATAGTAAAATCCCCTACTACTACAATGGCAAGGCTGAATTTTTGCAAGGCATTAAAACAGTCTTTAGTGTCATGGTCTTTCAGAAATCACTAAATATTTATTAATTTATTACTCAATAAACATTTGTTATTATCAATGTTAAAACATGGAGAAGTATTTTTATTCTGAATTATTTGATTTATATAAAGTCCAAAAGAACAGCATTTATTTCAAATAATATATCTATAATATTTTAAAAAATACATAAATTATTTAAAGTCTGCAAGATTTTAAATCGTTGTGCTCACACTTTTACTAAAACATTTTTTCATATTTTGTTGGAACACTGTCATATTGTCAAGTCATAGCACAAGGAGTAATATTAGCCTGACACACTCTTTAGGAAACAGCCTTGTAAATGCAGCCGTTTTTGAGTTTATTTTGAAAAGCGTACATACTTTTATTTTGACACAACGGAAACCAGAAGTAGCGTCTGGGTGGGTGCGCTAGAGCCCCGAGGGTTAAGGCCAATTCACACAACGGTGGGGTCTCACCCCAAAAATTTTGCAACTAGGTCGTTCCTATACAGCAAGCTTTCATCGATAGTAATGTGAAAGGCTGAGATAGCAGCAACATAAACTTTAAGAGTGGAAGGCATACTGTTGCCGTTGATCCGCTACTGTAGAAAATTCTGAATGTCCGACACGTAACAGTTCTCCGGGTCGCAACCACTCGACTCACACCACTTCACAAACACAGCCCATTTAGAAGCGTATAGGCGTCTTGTAGAGGGGGCTCGCGCCTCTGTAATTGTGTTCATAATACGGCAAGACAACAAATCCCCTATTACTGGTTCCCGCACACCGCCCACACATGGAGTTTCCACCATTCAGGTTTGGGGTGCCATATCGAACTGCCTGCCTGTGACAGGAGGTCCCGTCTCAGCGGGATCATCCATGGGGGGGCTGCCAGTATTTCCATCAGATCGGGGAACCATGGTCTGTTTGGCCAAAATGGGGCAACCAGCAGAACGTCTCGGTTACGTATGTAACCCTCGTTCCCTGAGGAGGGAACGGAGATGTAACGTCAGTGACTGACGAATGGGGGTTTCGCCTAGAAGCCAATCATCTTCGAGATCTTAGAAAACGCCCAATGGCAGTGCCAATGCCATGGGCATGCGAGATTTGCATGCGTAACTCCGCCTACCCACATGGGTATATAAGGAAGTAGCTGGCATGATCGCATTATGTTACCTGCTGAGGAGCCAAGACTGAACTCTCGGCCGTTCCAGCGGTACAGCGGATGTGGCAGCGGGACGTTACGTCTCCGTTCCCTCCTCAGGGACTAGGGTTACATACGTAACTGAGACGTTCCCTATCGTTCAGTCACTCCGACGTAACGTCAGTGACTGACGAATGGGGGTCCCAATGTAATCATGCCACTCGGCTGTCTTCCAGTGCCCTGCGCAAGCGTGAGTGCCCTGATGCAAGATAGGATGGTCAAAGGCCTCTACTTAATGCAGGAATACCAAGGTACACTGGGAGGCATATTCCAGTTGGAGATATACGCCATACTGCCTACCCGTAGGCAGGGGCGTGGGACTGGGGGGATAAAGGGTACTGAGTAACCAGGGCCCAAGGCAGGGAAGTCCGTTTTCTATACATACACATACATGGTACGGGGGCCCAGCAAGATGGTTTGTACCCAGGGCCCAAAATTTGGTGCTACGCCCCTGCCCGTAGGGAGGACTTAAGAAAACACATATGACCCGCTAAGGGCTGCAAACGGAAGATCACTGGGGTACCAGCCGCAGGTGGATTTTTAACCCCAGGGGGTGGCAAGGTTGCCAAGGGAATACACCCGCTCAGGGAGGCTTATGGTGGACATACACATGTGGGGGTCGCCGGAGGGGAACCATGCACATGGGGCACCTGGCCGGACACGAGTGTCTGGGCTAAGGGCAGACTTACTGGCGTCGGCGTCGTCAGTGCTGGAGGAGCTCAGGGCTCTCGGGGAACTCACCTGAGAAGAATATCGCACGTATCCAGTCCGTGGAGTGGAATGGCGAGCAAGCGAAGACACCTGAGCCAATCCATTACCGGCCACTTGTAGAGGCGAGTACATAGTCGGATACAGGCCCCACTCGGAGATTGTAAAATCTGGCGAATGTGTTTGGTGTTTCCCAGCCTGCAGCTTTGCAGATGTCTGTCAGCGGAGCACCATGCGCTAAAGCCCAAGAGGAGGCCACACTCCGAGTGGAGCGTGCCCTGACCCCAAGGGGGCATGGGCGCCCCTGCTGCTGGTAAGCCAAAACAATGGTGTCCACTATCCAGTGAGACAACCTTGCTTTGAGAGAACCTTCCCTTTCAGCTTCCCACCATAACAGACAAAGAGCTGGTCTGAGGTCCTGAAACACTGCATCCTGTCTACGTAAGCGCGGAGGGCACGTACTGGACAGAGCAGTGCCAAGGCTGGGTCTGCCTCCTCCAAAGGCAGCGCTTGCAGGTTCACCACCTGGTCTCTGAAGGAGTGGTGGGAACCTTGGGCACATATCCAGGCCGGGGTCTCAGGATCACATGAGAGTCACCCGGCCCAAATTCCAGGCACGCTTCCTCAACCGAAAATGCCTGCAGGCCCCCTACCCTCTTGACGGAAGCCAATGCGGTCAGGAGTGCTGTCTTCATAGACAAGAACTTAACGTCTACTGACCGCAAAGGCTCAAATGGGGCCCTCTGCGGAACACTTAGAACTACTGAGAGGTCCCAAGAGGGTACGAGAGGAGCACGAGGAGGATGTAGTCTCCTCGCACCCCTCAGGAACCTGATGACCAGGTCATTCTTACTTACCGGTTACCATCCAAGAGGTCATGGTAGGCGGCGATAGCGGCCACATAAACCTTCAGGGTGGAAGGAGACAGCCTTCGATCCAACCCTTCTTGGAGAAATGAGAGCACAGACCCCATCGGGCATTTCCAGGGGTCTTCTTGGCGGGAAGAACACCAACTGACGAAGAGGTTCCACTTCAACGCATAGGCCTGTCTCAAGGACTCGGCCCGAGTGGAAGTGATGGTAGCCCACCGTAGTTGGTAGGGTACTCAAACCTGCCGCGTACCGTCCAGGAGCCACACGCGGAGGTTCCAAGATCGGGACGCGGGTGCCACAGGGTGCCCTGTCTCTGAGAGAGGAAATCCTGTCTCAAAGGAATCGGCCAGGGAGGGGCTGTCACAAGGAGTACTAGTTCTGGGAACCAGGTCCGGCCATGCCAGAACGGGGCGACCAAAATGACCTGCTCCTTGTCCTCCCTGACCTTGCACAAAACACGTGCAAGAAGGCTCACTGGGGGAACGGTTACTTGCGTAGGCCCTGTGGCCAGCTGTGCGCCAGAGCATCCGTGCCGAGCGTGCCCTCGGTCAGGGAATAGTACAGGCTGCAATGGGACGAGTCGTGGGAGGCAAACAGATCGACCTGTGCGTCCCCGAACTGATCCCAGATCAGCTTGACCGACTGGGGATGGAGTCTCCTCTCCCCAGGGATTGGCTGAATCCGTGAGAGCTCGTCGGCTGCACGGTTCAGGATCCCCGGGATATGGACAGCACGGAGGGACCTCAGGCGCTTCTGACTCCATAATAAGAGATGTCGGGCGAGTTGGGACATGAGGCGGGAGCGTAGACCGCCCTGGTGGTTGATGTACGCTACAACGGCCGTGTTGTCCGACCTGACTAGAACGTTTTGACCCTTCAGCAATGCTAGGAAGCGGTGCAGGGCGAACCGTACTGCCAGCAACTCGAGGCAATTAATATGCAGGCGGTGCTGGCTCTCTGTGCAGGAGCCCGTGGCTGCATGTCCATTGCACATGGCACCCCAACCCGTGGTGGACGCATCTGTTGATACAACAACATGCCTGGAAACTCATTCTAAGGGCACACCTGCGTGTGAGTTGATCGAGTCGATCGAGTCGACCGAGTCGATCTCCATACCGCGAAAAGAGATCCTCTGTACGGGGCAGAGTTTGCTTTTCTCCTAGTTGACCCGAAGGCCCAGATGAGCTAAGTGGTGGAGAACCAGGTCTCTGTGTTCGCACACCCGGTCTCGAGAGTGGCCCAGTATGAGCCAGTCATCGAGTTCAGGATGCGAACCCCTTGCTGCCTGAGTGGCGCAAGGGCTGCCTCGACAATCTTCGTGAAGACTCGAGGGGACAGAGCTAGCCCAAATGGGAGTATGGCAAACTGATATGTCCGCCCTTCGAACGCAAACCGTAGGAACGGTCTGTGTCGCGGAAGGATGGACACATGAAAGTACGCGTCCTTCAGGTCAATCGCTTCAAACCAATCGCATGGACGAACGCATTCAAAAAAGCGTTTCGCAGTCAACATCCCGAACGGAAGCCTGTAAAGGGATCGGTTCAGGATGCGAAGGTACAGGATTGGCCGTAACCCACCGGATTTCTTCGGTACAATAAAGTAGGGGCTGTAGAAGCCGGACTTCATCTCGGCTGGAGGGACGAGCTCGACAGAGGAGACTAGGGAAGGACTCGCGTTCCACTGGGGTCTGCCCTGCGAGGGGGCTGGCGACAGAGAGGGACGAGAGCGGCGTGGCCCGGGGGTGGTGCGCACTGCCTTCACCGGTCTCTGGGTGCTCAGGGATGGGTTAATCAGTTTTTTCTACACAAAGGGTGCTGCTGACCCGTGGGCCAACAGCTGGACAAAAGATTCTCCCCCTGCCCTCCACCGGGGGAAGGGGCGGACCTGCCACCGTCCCCTGAAAGAACTGCCCATCCCAGAGCTGTCCGCGTCATGAGCGCCGCTTGGCCTGGTATTCAGCAGGCTGCGGTGCTGGCACAGACTGGGACGGCTTCCTGCGGTGCGCTCCGCGGCGTGGCCCGGGAGAAGGCTGCTGCTGTGGCCACGTGGGAGGGGGTCGCAGGAGGTCGCCCTGGCGGTGAGGAGGCTGAGGCAACTGTGCCAGCGGCGTTTAGTTGCTGCAGCGGGCCGCCGGGGCAGATGGCCTCAGTCTGCCTCTGGGGATGGCCAAGAACTGTTGGGCGCAGTCTTCGACCGTGCCGCCGATAAGGCCAGCCTGGGATATGGGCGAGCTGAGGAGGCGGGTTCACTCAGCCTTCCCACATCGACCAAGTAAGGCCAATTGTTTCTCGCTGACCACAGCTGTGGACATCTCCTGACCCAGGGGGCGTGTGGTCACCTACGCCGCGCTGGGCGGGATCGGTGGCGGCACGCAGCTCGTAAGCCCTGGATCAGCTCTGTCCTCTGCGAAATGGCATTGGGGGCGGGGCCCGCAGCTGTCGGGTGCCACCTCCAAAAACCAATCGCCCAACCGCGAGTACTCGTGACAGGGTGGAGATTCACACCAGCCCGAGGCTCGCGGCTGCCCGAGATAACATGGCTGTGAACTCTAGGTCAGATTCTACAGTGCTACCACACCCGGAGGCGGAGCATAGCCGGATCGTCATCCCCAAAGGACTCTAGCCCACCTTGAGATGCGGCAATCGACCTCTTGCCGGTATCTGGAGTGTGAACGAAACGAACGGGGCATCAGCAGACGGTCCCGCTGCTTCAGTCCAACACTCGCTGGAAGCGATGTGTGAGAGGGCGGGAGTGGCCCGAGGAATGATCGTCGGGGTTCTTAATACCACAGCACCGCCCTCAGATCACCCTGGTCACCAGCCAAAGTACCACCTCTCTCGGAGGTGGTAGATTGGGGTGTGGCAGAGGGGACTCTCTCTCTTAACAGAGATCATTAAGCCTCGACCACAACATCGTGATGGTCATGTTCCCGCAGAGGGAACACAGCATATCCACAAACACTGTCCGAACGTGCTGGGCCCAAACACGTCGAGCAGTGAATGCGTCCCAAAGACAGCAACAGATATCGACCGCACCCAGAAGTGCGTGGGCAAACCGTCTTGAAAAAGACGTGCCACACGCAAGCTCTTTTTGTGAGAGGAAGCTCTGCAGAGTGCTGAAGCGCCCAGGGAAAACACACACAGCTGTTGCAGATCACTGCACAGATCAGCAGGCAGGCAATGTGAGATCGCTGGAATGCGCCGTTACACCAACACCCTGGAGAACCGCTCGTCTCGAAGACTGAAGAGAGGACTTCAGAATTCAGGCTTGCAGGAGTGAAGAGATGCTCTTGGCTCCAAAGCAGAAACATAATGTGATCATGCCAGCTACTTCCTTATATACCCATGTGGGTAGGTGGAGTTACGCATGCAAATCTCGCATGCCCATGGCATTGGCACTGCCATTGGGCGTTTTCTAAGATCTCGAAGATGATTGGCTTCTAGGCGAAGCCCCCATTGCCTCCGATGTTACGTCGGAGTGACTGAACAAAAGGGAACTGACGTTCTCTCCTTGATTTTGTCCAGCACCTGCGGCAGAATTTTCAAGGGGGGAAACGCATAAGGCAATGCGCGTTGTCTTCCGTCGCAAATAAGTCCACATCTGCCATCCATTACTGTCCCAGGATGCAGTCTCGATTCCCATTGAGGGATCCCGTCCCTTGACAACATATCCACGCTGCTGTTTAGGTAGCCCGGAACGTGCACCACTCGAATAGAGAGCAGGTGGCGATACAGGCCTTTTGAGTGTACCCCGCCTTGGAGGTTTATGTACGACACTACTGATGTGTTGTTTTTACGTATCAACACATGGTGCCCTTGGACAAGCGTGAGAAAACGTTGGAGAGCCAATAGGACTGCTCTCAGTTCCAGGCGATTTATGTGCCAAGTTCTCTCCGTCTCCATCCAAAAGCCCGTCTGTTGTGACCACTTTCCGCTGTGTCACCACTCCTAGCTGGATGCTGCGTAGGTACGGGTCCGGATTCCGCCACAGCCTCAGCGCGGTTGAGCCTTTGCGCGTGACCACAACATGGGCATGGCCCATTTTCCACACACTTCTCGGTACTCGCTTTTTTAGCCACAATTGAAGGGGCCGCATGAAAAGCAGACCGTGGTGACAGACCATTGCGGCCACCGCCATCAGTCCCAAAAGCCTCTGATACTCCTTCAGTGCCACGTAACGGTCCAGACTGAATGCGTTCAGAGCAGACATTAGACCCAGGATGTGCTCTTGACCAAGGCGCGCTTTCATTGTGACCGAGTTCAGTTCCACCCCGAGATACAAGATCGATTGACTGGGAGATAACACACTCTTTTTCATGTTCACACAGACGGCCAAGCTCTCCAAATTACAAAACAGAACATTTTTGTGGCTGTTGAGCACATCCTTCGAAAGGGCCAAAACTAGCAAATCATCAAAATAATTGACTATACGCATCCGCTTGCTCTCAGGGGGGAAATTGCTGTGTTCACACATTTTGAAAAAGTGTGGGGGACCAGGGCTAACCCAAATGGCATTACTGTGAATTAATAGGCTGTGCCTTCGAACGCAAATCTCAGAAAGCACCTATGTCGCGGGGCTATCTGAATGTGGAAAAAGGCGTCCTTTAGGCCCACTGAAATAAACCAGTCTCCGGGCCGAATCTGGGCGAGGATCTGCTTCAGTGTTGTCATTTTGAATGGCTTTGTTGCCATTCAAAATGATGCCCCCTGTTGATAGATCTCAGGTCCAAAATCGGGTGGAGGCCACCACCTTTCTTTGGAACCACAAAGTAACGGCTGTAAAATCCACTCTCTCTCTCACCAGGCGGGACCACTTCTATTGCACGCTTCGCAAGGAGATTGAGAACCTCTTGTCTCAGCACTGGTTTGTTGTGCGCCAACACTATCGACCTGACTACGTCATTGAACCAGGGTGGTCTGCGCCAAAACTGAAGTGTGTATCCGCACTCTATTGTGTTCCTTAACCAATCTAAAATGCCCGGAATGGACCGCCATGCGTTCGCGAAATGGCACAGGGGGCGAAAAACCTTGCCCTCTGTATTCCGAGCGACGTCACTGCATATCGAGGCTGTGTTTGAAAAATTCCCTGGATGAATGATCCTGATGGCTGGCCGCGAGGGTCGTGCATTGCCGCTTACCGGGAAGTGCGAGCCTTCCAGTGAATGCTTTGTTTTCATAGACGCAGATGCGTGTAAGCGAAGGCTGTCGTGACCGAACCATTTCTGCGGAGGAATCGCACATTTAAAAATAGGGCGGGAGCTCTTTTTTTTAAAGTTGTAACTGTTTTTTATTGCATTGCAAACAGACACAACAGAAACATTTGTGTGCTTGCCTGCAACCGCCAAGGAGCCCTTTGGGGAACATTTCAAACGCTTTGCGGCAGGCTCGGGTCCCGCCAGGAGCGAGGCTTCTGCTCCGACGGCGGAGAACCTCCGGAACGGCCACCCCTCCAGAAGTTGTGCCTTGACTTTGGAGGCCTCTACCAGGGGTCTTGGTACGGGTAGAAGGTTCCGGGTCCGGCGCCGATGAAGCGAAAGTAGAGGGGGCCCGCTTAGGTGGCCGGTTGGATACAGATGACAATCTACTGCAAGCTGGGAGCTGCCCTGCCGCTCGACGTGGAGAAAGTGACTCATCACTTTGGAACGCTTCTGCGCCTCTACTGCATCCCCTTCTAGCGTTCCGCTATCTCCTCTACTGAGTTCTCCTCCTAGCGGTTCTCCACCGCTATCTCCTCCTCAGAGTTTGACTGTTTTGCTATTGCTGGGGATTTTAACATTCACATAGACAATATTGAATTCAGTAAAACAAAAGAGCTCATGACTGTTCTTAACACTTTTGATTTGACACAGCATGTAAATGGACCCACACACAATCGTGGACACACCCTAGATTTACTTATCAGTAAGGGTCTAAACATTTCATCAATTGTTATTAAGGATGTGGCACTGTCTGATCATTTCTGTATTTTCTTTGATATATCAATCTCTCCTGCCATTGAAGCTAGATCTGTCTCTGTCAAAAAGAGATGCTTAAATGAGAACACTAATGTGCTGTTTATGAAGGCTTTATCTCTAACACCAAGCATATCTGCAGACTCTGTTGATTTTCTCCTTGACTCCTTTAACTCAAAAGTTAAGAGTGTAATTGATGATATTGCTCCTCTAAAAGTCAGGAAAAAGAGTACCAAACAAAAAGCACCTTGGAGAAACTCAACAGCAGTTCAAATAATGAAAAGACAATGCAGAAAATCTGAACGCATGTGGCGGAAGACAAAACTTGTAGTCCATTATAACATCTATAAAGACACCCTTCATGCTTTCAATGTTGAACTAGGCAAAGCTAGACAGACCTTCTTCTCAAATATTATAAACAGAAACATAAACAACACGCGCACTCTTTTTGCTACTGTCGAGAGACTAACAAACCCCCCGAGTCAGACTCCTAGTGAAATGCTCTCAGACAGTAAGTGCAGTGAGTTTGCTTCCTACTTCTCAGAGAAAATCAATAATATCAGAAAGGCGATCAGCACATCCTCTAGTTGCTCTGGGGTCAGTCAGATCATACCAAACCCTCGGAAAATTACCATGTCAGATTTCGACGCTATTGACTGCAAAATTTTAGAAGACACAGTACAGCATCTTAAAACATCAACCTGTGCCCTAGACACACTCCCCACTTCTTTCTTCAAAAGTGTGTTTAACTGTTTAGAAGCAGATCTCCTAGAAGTGGTAAACTCCTCACTTCTCTATGGGACTTTTCCAACCGCCCTTAAAACTGCAATAGTTAAGCCTCTTCTGAAAAAGAGAAATCTGGATAACTCCATACTGAGCAACTACAGACCAATCTCAAATCTCCCCTTCATAGGCAAAATCATTGAAAAAGTTGTTTTCAATCAGTTGAACAAATTCTTACGCTCAAATGGATACTTTGACAATTTTCAATCTGGTTTCCGTCCACATCACAGTACAGAGACAGCGCTCATAAAGATTATAAATGATATTCGCTTAAACACTGATACAGGCAAAACATCAATTCTGGTACAACTGGACCTCAGTGCTGCATTCGACACTGTTGACCACAACATACTTCTAGACAGGCTGGAAAACTGGGTTGGGCTTTCTGGAATGGTCCTCAAATGGTTCAGATCATACTTAGAAGGGAGAGGTTATTATGTGAGTATAGGAGACCATAAGTCTGAGTGGACATCCATGACATGCGGAGTCCCACAAGGGTCCATTCTTGCACCACTCCTGTTTAACCTGTATATGCTGCCACTGAGCCAAATAATGAAAAAGAACAATATTGCTTACCACAGCTATGCTGATGACACCCAGCTCTACTTAGCACTATCACCTAATGACTACAGCCCCATTGACTCCCTGTGCAAATGCATTGATGAAGTTAACAACTGGATGTGCCAAAACTATCTTCAGTTAAACAAAGACAAAACCGAAATCACTACATTTGGAAACAAAGATGAAATTCTCAAGGTGAACGCATATCTTGAGGCTAAAGGCCTGATAACAAAAAATCAAGTCAGGAATCTTGGAGTGATTTTACAGTCCGACCTGAGTTTCAGTAGTCATGTCAAAGCAATAACTAAATCAGCATACTATCATCTGAAAAATATTGCAAGGATTAGATGTTTTGTCTCCAGGCAAGACTGAGAGAAACTCGTTCATGCTTTCATCACCAGTAGGGTGGACTATTGTAATGGCCTTCTCACTGGCCTTCCTAAAAAAAACATTAGACAGCTGCAGCTCATACAGAACGCTGCTGCCAGGATTGTGAGCAGAACCAGAAAATATGACCATATCACACCAGTCCTCAGGTCTTTACACTGGCTTCCAGTTACATTTAGGATCGACTTTAAAGTACTATTACTTGTTTATAAATCACTCAATGAGCTAGGACCTCAATACATCGCAGATATGCTGATTAAATATAAACCCAACAGATCACTCAGATCAGCAGGATCAAGTCAGTTAGAAATACCAAGAGTTCACTCAAAGCAAGGAGAGTCTGCTTTTAGCTATTTTGCCAGCCGCAGTTGGAACCAGCTTCCTGAACAGATCAGATTTGCTCCAACAGTAGCCACATTCAAATCCAGACTCAAAACACATCTGTTTAGCTGTGCATTTACTGAATGAGCTCTGAGCACTGTATGTCCGACTGATTGCACCCTATCTTATCTCTTTATTCTTTTTATAATTGTTTTAGTTTACCTTTGTTCTTATGTCTGGTTATTGTTTATTTTATATGTTCTTTTGAGTTGAATATGACGAGTGAAAACTGGGTTTGATGGAAATAGTAAGTTTGACAATAAGGTTTGAGTATGTGTAAATCTGTGGAGGGTATGATGAGTGAGTAAGGGTTTTAACAAGAAGGTTTCTGAGTAAAAATCAGGGAACAGTGATTAAAATGGATGTTATGAATGTGTTTGAGAAAGAAATGAATGAGAGGTGTTCTAATTAAGATGGTACATGTATGTAGGCAGTAAACTGAAGAATGTTTATTTTTATATCAGACCATTATTGTGGATCTGACCATTTTATTTTATTTTATCTTATTTTTCTTTTTTTTCCTTTTTTTTAATTACTATATCTTTACGACTGTTTTAACTATGCTTGTTTTTAATTCTTTATTCGTCCATATGGTATTCTTTTTTTTCTCATGCATTTGTTACCACTGTTTTAATTAATTTCTATGTAAAGCACTTTGAATTGCCATTGGGTATGAAATGTGCTATACAAATAAACTTGCCTTGCCTTGCCTTACTGCATCCCCAAAGAGGCCGCTGGTAGATATTGGCGCATTGAGCAATGCCTTCCCATCCGCGTCCTTCAGCTCAGTGAGAGTGAGCCACAGGTGACAGTGGAGTACCACCATGTAGCCCATACTCCGACCGATAGCCTCGGCTGTCTTCTTAGTGGCTTTCAGCGTGAAATCCGTCGCCAGGCATAGATCTTTGAACGCGCCAGACTCCGACCTGCCCCTCATCCAGTGATTTTAGGAGCTGAGCTTGAAAGACTTGGAGCACTGCCATAGTGTGGATTGCAGAGATCGCCTCGCCCGAGACGACCTAAGCCTTATCTGCAATGTGCGCTCTCAGACGCAGGGCTTAGATGGCAGGGAAGTACCCGCCTTCAACGAGGCTGATGAAGGGCAGAGATGCGCTCCAATGGATTCTTCGACGGGCGGAATGAGCATGTACCCACAGGCTTCCGCGCTGTCGACCTTAGAGAAAATATGCGGCCCGCCAGCGGGGGTGCGAGCCGATTGGGGCACAGCCCAGGCTTTGGCAGCCGCGTCGTATGAATTGGGGAAGAAGGGGGCTCGCTTTCTCGGAGCGGCAGCTCAGCGGCCGGAGTGAAGGAACCAGGAATCCAACTTGCTCTTAGTAGGCTCGTTGGGGGAATCCCATTCCAACCCGAGGTTGCTTACAGCCTTGGAGAAAATCCTGATGAGCTCGTCATAGAAAGCAGCTTGGCCCTCAGCTTCGGAGTGTTCCTCGGGAGAGTGGGCCCAGTCCCTCTCGGATGCAGTTAGGGACATAGTCTCATTAATATCATCACCCTCTGCTGCGCCAAAAGAAACGATCTCCGAAGCACCAGGGGTGGGGCAGAGACTTTCTTCAGCGAAATACACCAGAGAACGGCGGGGTGAGTCAAGAATCCTATCCATGTGGTCGCTCACGTGTGGCCGCCCCACCAGCTGCTCACTGGCGGCAGAAAAACAATGCCATGAGCACTCGCCGAGAGAGGCGTTCCTCCGAGCTCTAAGCACTTGCACTGGAAAATTCTCACAGTGCGGGCAGCTCGACCCAGCAAGTGCTGCCTCCGCGTGGGCAGGACCTAGGCATAGGATGCAGAATTCGTGGTTGTCCAGAGCCTCGATAGGCCCCGAACACAGTGTACAAACGGTGGACATGCTGGAACACCAAGGGAAATCCGTCTTCCTGGCGTCTTCTCCACAGCTGTCTTCAGTAGTATGAAAGAGGAAGATTTTGAGCAAATGCCGCCAAGACAGTACATTATATAGCATTTGGGCTCTGCCCCCCTTTCGCTGTCTTGACAGGCATTGGCCAATGAGAGTTGCAACTTCACTGACATTGTGCAATAAGTTTTAGTAATGTAGGAATGAAAGGGAGTCCCCCCAAGCGTCACCCAGATAGAAAGCATGTTTGGGCCACATGTGGGTATTATTTGGAACATACGGCCCAGATATGGCATGGCTGAACAGATATGGGCCAGAATGTGAACATATTTGTTTTGCCATAACTTTAAAATCGGCGGGAAATGTTGTCTTGGTTCACAACTCATTTTGAGGTATATGGCCCAGATATCAATGTACACATAAGGACCAGATGTGTTTGAGCTATGGCACAAAGTGAGAAAGGCTGACTTGTGGTAAACCTTTGGATTATATATGGAAAAACACAGGATCAAGCGCAGCTGACATCCGAGGTTCCACACCTGAGGTGGTTGCATCTCATTAGTGAAATGAATCTGACTGATACGGCACCATTTTCTCATCTGCTCTCATGAGTTTTTGGTCACGCATATCTTCAGGTAAGTGAGGTTTTGGCATTTCAAAGTCTTTTTAAGGTTATTTTGTGAAGCATTATGTATTTGTTTGAGGAGGGTGTCGAATTAGCCTCAGTTGAGTGTATTTACCATTTCAATCCCATGTGTAATGCAGCACACAGTCACCAAACGAGTCATTGATTAGCTGCGTTTCCATTACAGATTTGCGAAAAACTTTTGCGATATTTCTTAAATGTCTATAAAAAACTGTTGCGAAATGACAGCGTTTCCATAGCTGCAGTTATGCAACTAAAACATATTACTTTCCTCTCGCGATAGGTCATTCCAAAATGATGGCACTTGGTAGGTTTGTATATCCCATCCACCACACTAGCCATTATTTTTATTGGAAGGAGACATATGTGTTATCCAAGCATTAATGGCAAGGAAAGCCCCTTAGGTTACTTAAGCGGCACGGATATGAGGTGTGTGTGTGTGTGTGTGTGTGTGTGTGTGTGTGTGTGTGTTTGTGTGTGTGTGTGTGTGTGTGTGTGTGTGTGTGTCAGATCTGCTTCAAGGTCTTCATGATAATGTAGCATTTCTGTGTTTAGAATCCAGTATTACTGTAATCCTATTGTCTTTTATGAGTTTAATAAAAAAAACTCTGTCTCGTCTTCTCTCCAAACAAACCGAACCATCATCTGTAAACAATGATCGACTTTTACGCGCGCCAGGTTGACGCATATAGAGTAGAGCGAAATGTTTGAATTTGCATGGTAACTCAAATGTTTTTTTTTTTTTTTTTTTTTACCACTTTCGTTATTTTGGCTAGATATTTCGTTTGAGGGGCATGTGAATTGAATTTAGAAATGCTTTGGAAAAGAAAAAAATGGCATTTAATAAACGAAATATTTTTTTTAAATGAAGACCGCAGTTTGGAGTGAGTGCATGCAAAATAATTAGTTCCCTGAGTCCACAAATAAAAATAGACAGTTTATAGTTTATAATTATGTCTTGAACTCATCTGTATAGCTAAAAATGACAAGAGTATTGTAAATTGTTTCATCTCTCTTAAAGGAAGAAGGAAAAAATAAGAACGTAGGCGCTTTTATCTGCCGTGGGTTAAATGCCGTGGGTTTCCATTGCAGTTTTGCGAAAATGTCCTTTTTCGAATTGCCTGAAAAACCACCTCATGAGAGCGTAAAAACTTTTTTGCGATATATGGGACTTTTTGCGAAATTGCCGCGTTTCCATTAGGCGTGTTTTCAATTCGCAATTTCAATATGCGCAATTTGAAGGGTAATGGAAACGCGCCTAGTGATGATTTAAAACTCCAGACTAGTTTTCTTGCATGGGTCCGTTCTTAATGCGCCTCAACTATCGTACAGTCAGACATTTATGACAGTTTTGATCTAACAGTGTGACATGGCTTACAGCACTGATTATGTTTGTACAGCCTGAAAAGGAACAATCGTGAAGGACTATAATAAATTTAAAAGTGTGTACCCGGGGTAAGTTTTGTTGCAGTTGCAACAAAGTTTTTTTTTTTTTTTTTTTGGCGCACAAAATAAAATAATAAATTCAAATCTTAACCTTGCTAATGATAAATTAAAAAAAAAAGATTAACAAAAAGTGACAAAAATTGATGACAGAATAGTATTTTTGGTTGAACTATCCCTTTAGTTTAAGATTTATTTTAATCATAATTATGCAGACCTAGCTTCCAGGTTGTATTGCTGTTAACATTATTGTGGCAAGGGGGGCGTGGTTCAGCGAGGTCTGCAGCGGGAGAGAGAGCCGCGGGACGAGCGGTAAGTGAGTGGGTTGGACGCAGATTGATAACACCTGTATCTTGTTCCAGTGATGGGCGTGGGGAGAGGATAAAACGCCTGTGGAATCGGAAGCAGAGAGAGAGAGAGGGACTGCTGACGCTACATCCTGAATTGAGCACATTGACCCGGAAGCGGACGTTAAACCGGAACCCGGAAGTGACTGAGAGAAATAGACACTCGCTGAGAGTGAACAGTTGATTGAGTTATTGAGTTGAATAAAAAGCGTCAGCAGTCAAGCCGACCCCTTGTCCTCTTCCTTCCCACACACGAACTTTATCACAATTATTTAAATGTAACTTTTTATTGCAGGTGCAGTTGGTTGAAACAACGCCAGTCCCAGCAACACACACTTCCAACACTGATTAGTGTCACAATTCACTAGTGTGAGTGCCCGTGCTCACCACCAGAGGGCACTCTATCATAAACTACATTACCCATTATCCTTTGCTCAGATTCATTAGCACTCACTGTTTACACCTGTGTCTTATTATTCTGTTTTCCACCTGGTTATCTCTGTTATTCACTGTGAAGTCTTGTTTTGTGTACACTGCATTTCTGAGCATTTTCCTTGGTTTCTTGACTGTTTCCCGGATTACCCGTTTGCCTGTCGCTCCTATCTTGTTTGCCTTTTTGGACTGTTTGCTTGTGTAAGACCTTTTGCCTGTTTTTGACTATGATTGTGGATTACCCTCTTAATAAATACTGCATTTGGATCTTCTTCCGTCTGTCTCAGAGCGGTTCTTTACAATTAGAGAATTTTTTTCTCTTGTGAAGTTGTTGTTTGTTATCTTAGGCAAGTTTCTGTGATTTTCCCCCCTCCCTTCTACTTTAACTCTCATTGCTAGTTTAGCATAATACACACTTGACATTTGGTGTCACACTTTGAATGTTATTTATATTAATATAAATGGTTTCTTATTAATTGTAAATATTTGTCAAAATTAAATTATTGAATACATTTTTGGGTAACACTTTATAATAACGTTCAGTTGTAAGTCATGTATATGTGGTTTGTTAATGATGAACTAATCATTTACAAAACATTTATAAATGATTATCAAGTGATATGCTAACATTTTATGAATGTTTTGTAAATTCCATTATAAGTCATTTACAAGTTATTAGTAAATGGTTAACTAATCATTTATGAAATATGACTATGCATTCATAAATGATTAATGACTGATTTGTTAATTATTTTACATTTATTTAGTAAATTCAGTTATAAGTAATTTACAATTGATTAGTTAATGATGAACTAATGATTTACAAAACATGACTATGCATTTCATAAATGTTAACAATTGTTCACAATTGTTACTTTTTGGTATAATTTGTAGATTCAGTTATTATTATAAATTATTTACAAGCTATTAGATAATGATAAACTAATCATTTACAAACCATGACTGTACATTCATAAATGATTAAGTAATATGCTAACAATTTGCAAATCTGTGGTAAGTTATCTTTAAAAAATAGCATTAGTTCATCATTAACTAATCAATTGTAAATTACTTATAACTGAATCTACTAAATATAAGTAAAATAATTAACAAATCACTCATTAATCATTTATGAACACAGTCATGTTTTATAAATCATTATTTAATTATTTACTAAAAACTTGTAAATGACATGTAACAGAATTTACAAAACATTCATAAAATGTTAGTATTTCACTTGATAATCATTTATGAACGTTTTGTAAAAGATTAGTTCATCATTAACAAACCACTTATACATGACTTACAACTGAACGTTATTAAAAAGTGTTACCATATCTATTTTCAAGTATCTTTCTCTTTGCCTTTTGTTGTTTGAATTACATTAAATGGCACAATCGTCACGGTTTATTAGACGCTGCCCCTTAAAGACCGAATGCAGGTCCAATGATATACTTAATATTTATAACTACCAACACCCTTTTAAGACATAAACTGTGTTTAAGTGAATACTTTCCAAGCGGTCATTTTGACCAACCCAATCACACATAAATTCGTATAAATAGCACGAGTGTGCAATGTCGTGGAATGTATACGCCAAAACTCATTTTGGCGTGCATATGATACGCTGTTTTTTGGGTGCATATGATACGCATTTTATAGAGTATATATGACACGCTCTTGGGTAGGTTTAGGGTGGTGGGGCGTATATATGACACGCTCTTGGGTAGGTTTAGGGTGTTGGGGTGGGGGGTTCGTATGTATAATACGCCATAAAATGCGTGTCATATGCACGCGAAAAACAGCGTGCCATAGACACGCCAAATTGAGTTTTGGCATATACATTCCACGACATTGCACACTCGTACTATTTATACGCATTTTTGTGAGAATACCCTGTTTTGACATAGGCTGTTTGTTGTGTGTATTTGATGGTCTACTCCAGTGTTACTCACGGTGCGGCTCGCCCAGCTTAATTCCCGGCTTGCATGGCAGTAAATAATAAAGTGATATATATTTATATTTTTAAAATGTATTTTTAAATACCCTAAACAGCAGCATTACAAACGTTGGAAATAGAAAATTTAAACTTGCTCTACCCTTACGTTCATGACTGCAGAGTTGCCAGTTTTGGCTGTCTTTCCTGCTCTTAACTCCGAACATGTTCTCATGAAATCCGTATCTATAACATGAATTGTATTTATCGATACAATACACATACACCAAAATGAGTTTTCACGTGCATGATACGCATTGTCAACTCGTGGGTTCCCGCCAGCATCATGAGCAGACAGCGCGCCAGAATCCAGTTCTCTTTAGCGCGTGAACAAACTATAACACAAAGAATTATGCCAGAATATCCGTTTTGTCGAGTATTCTCATATCAAATAACGTCTTAAACGAACTTAGAGTTGTGAGGAAAAAGGGACATGTGAGACAGCGTGTCAGTTCTGCAGCGGCAGATCTTAAAGCGACAGCAGCCATGCTGTCTGTCAATAATATTAATCACTCTTTTGTAGCTTTAATAAGGATTAATCTATATTTCATTCATAATTTATGCAGTGCAGACTGTTTGATAACTTTGTTCAATTTCTGTAGCCTATTTCCTACCTGTGAGACAGGAAGGACACGTAAATATGACCTGGGTTTATGAAAGCATTCTTTTAAGTTGAAGTTTAAAGCCTAATAAATGTAAAAAAAAGCTTTCAGATACACTGTAATGTTGAATGGCTAAAAGTTTTAAATTGTTATTGTGATTTTAATAGCGCTATCTATTTATTATCCAACACAGGACTGTCGTGTCATGCATGCTGTTGCTCCGTGTGAGAAATTGTTCTCTCTCTGGTTTGCAAATAACATAATTCTAACACATGGTTTAATATTATTTCTTACAGAAACGGCTGGCAATATAAACAACAACTGAGCACAACTGGAACAAACTTGGTCCGTTTGAGCATAATCTGTGGTAACAACTAAATTACATTCATAATCGGCCTGACAGTCGTTAAGTGTCATATGCTTTAGTCTGCGTGCTTGGTTTTTATCATGTATTGACTGCATTTACGGATAGCAAAGCTGAGTAATAACCATACTGTGCTATTGTATTAGGCCAGCAGTGAGTAAACAATGTAAACAGTAAAAAATGTAAATATTTTTACAAAGTTCACCATACCTTATTGTATCATAAATGTCCTTTAGGGTGACACGCCTTGAAATGACTTTGAAGAGGACTCGACAGCTGTAATTAAATAAATAAAAACAGTAACAGGTATCAGTAGCAGCAATATAGACTAAGCCCACTGCATGGCCAGCATTAAATGTGTTGCGTGATTGCATTAGGCCTGCAGCGAGTAAACAAGTTAAACAGCAAAAGGTTAACTATACACAAGATCAGTAAGGATGTGTTTACTATACCTTATTGTAACATGAATGTTCTAGGGGAGATGAGCAGCTTTCCATCAACAAGGTATGCAACCAGGGGGACGTAATCATTCAGTTCTCCATGTTGGACAGCCACCGTTACTGAAGGGTCTTTTTTGGCAAGCTGGTAACACCTTAGGTGTTCCAAGAAGCCAGCTGTGAAGAGTTCAATAATGAAAAGTATGCGGTCATCTACTATACTGATCTCGAGTACTTTCCCGAAATCTGGTAGTCCACTTGTGTGCCCAACTGAGAGCACCATTCCTTCGGAATATTTTGTACCCATTTAAAAACACAGTGGATGTGAGTGAAACAGTGTCCAGACCTTTAAACTTTTTCAATATTGCCACACTGATAGCAGTATCTAAGATGTCCACAGACACAACAGATACATGACTAGTTTCGATGCTTGGTTTAAAAACACTTGGCATCTCCAGATGGTATGCTAACATTAGTTGATGTCTTCTGGCCAAAGTGTGCAGAATATTTCTGAAGTTGCCAGCATCTTAAACCACCTTTTTAAAGAAAGAATGTTTTGCCTCAAATCTTAGTGTCCAACATTCAATTAGGGGAACAAATTTGTGGATTAACATAGGATAATGTTCCAGATAATGATGCTTAGGGCGCAATTTAGTACATAGAAAAACTTCTAAAAGCAACTGTCGATGATTAGAGATTTTGGCTTGTAGGTAGCACAGAGTTTCTGTTGTGAATGAGGAGCTGGATAACAACTCAACAATGTCTTTTAATTCAAGAATTATTTTCCATGTTTTTTCATCCTCTGGAATACAGTGGCCAACCAACAGTGGAAGAAATCTCAGAAGTGCCCAGTTCTCGTGTCCATTGCCAACAATAGTTCCATTTTTTTGAAAAGTTTTTTGGGTCTGTTAGTTTTGTCATAGAATTGAAAGGGGAATGTTTTTTATTCTTTCATTAAGGCCATCCAATGTAAAATACTTTTTAGAAATCAGATCTGACAGGCATATGCAAAGCTCCACAGGTACAATTCCTTCAAATGCATCATGCAGAAAGTCCGGTGGAAATCCTTTTGCAGCATGAAAGTGAGTAAGTCTGTTTAAAGGACAGTCTCTCTTTACACCATTAACAGCAGACAGATCACTTTGTTTAAGCACATTAACAGCTTCATCGAACAATTCTGGTGTTCTCAATGTAAAACCCCCACATCTGACATCATACTGCTGAATATCCAAACAAAATCTGCAAAACTTATCAACATTGAAAGACTCCTGAAATCCAGAAAGTGAGTGTGCACCCAAGTTGTCTGCAGACACATACAAAACTGTCCCTTTGAGATTAGAGTCAAGACTCTGAACAAACACACCTTCTCTCTCAAGGAGTTCAAGATCCCTAATAAGAGGCTCTAGAACCTTGCTGTAACCATATTCTTTTATGTGTACAGTTTTGCACAACACAGCTAGATAAATCGAC